>NC_089316.1:28190668-28490668 GCF_036669915.1 Pocillopora verrucosa | reverse complement strand
CGTTAATTTTTTTCTGTCATCATCATTTTAGATGTGCAAATGAAAGTCGTTCAATTTTTTTTATGTTTAGAATGCATAGCATAATTCTTTCAGGATGTCTCCGCCTTTGTGAAAGTAGTCGTTCTGGTATAGAAAGCAATCTATTTTCTACGGTTATCCTCAAGAGCTCATCTTTCAAAAGCTGCTTACAGGCATCTCGAGTACTGATCTCTAGAGTTGTTTAACCTTCAAATTCTGCTCTTTGTTTTTCAAGCGTAGTTAATCTGGCCAGCTTGTAATAAACAAACTAATTGTCAGAGTTACGGCAGTATTCGCAGGTAGTCAGACTGAACAAAATCGTACAAAGGAGTGAGAATCCTCCAGTCATAGTTTACCTGATTTGAATCCCTTTCTGCGCTTTTAAGTCAAGCTACGTTAAGTACTTCTTTTCTTACCTGGTTTAAGGCCAATGTCATATTATTTTTAAAATCAATATGATTGGCTAGAGTCTTCCGGCACAATTTACAGATTAAGTGTCTTTTTCGATTTTACCCAAATGACTGTGCGTCCCGCGACAAATCGAAAACAGAGCGTTTGGAAACTGATTTCGTGGTGAACAAAATTTCTCTTGGGAGAGGGGATTGTAATGCAAGTTGTCGGTCGCAATGAGACATATTTTTTTTTAAAACCAGTGCTGCCTCTTCCTGATGAATGGGATCCCCAGCCTCGAGATGTCAATGGAAAGGAAGAGACACTACATCTGGTCAGCCTTGAGAAGGGCTCCAAAGAGTATAAAAAGGTCCAAGAGAAGTTCCTCCAAACGATGAGTGGTAAGGCGGTAATAACAAACATTGAGCGCATTCAAAATCCATCGATGCATAATTCCTATATGGTGAGGAAGCAAATTATGGATGCAAAGAATGGAACCATCGACAACGAACTGGAACTTTTCCATGGGACAAAGGCAGAAAGCATCAAAGCGATCAATGTTCAGGGATTTGATAGGAGTTTATGTGGTGCGAACGGTACGTATATGATGGGAACAAATTTTCTCCATTTTGAAAACTCATCGGCGCAAGACGCCAAGCCGATACTACGTTTGCATGGTAAAGGTGTGGTTGTATTTATACCTAGAAGCGCAGTTAGATGGCGCGTTTTCTGTATTCATAAATTCACTCCCTGTGATGGTAACACCAATGGCAATTCAAAAAAGGTGATAATTTAACTAGGTTCGTCAGTTCTGTGTTGAACAGAGCGAAAGTATTGCAGGGTTTCGCACAAATAAAATGTCAAGTCATTGTTATCAACCGATATAAAAACTCATCGAAAGCCATATCTTTTGACCCCATGATCCATTGCTGCCAACAATTTGCTGTTAATATTTTGATTCACCTTTTTACAGGTAACGCTTATGGCGATGGTGTTTACTTCGCAAAAGATGCTTCCTATTCCAAAACATACTCAAAACCAGGCCCAAATGGTGATTGCTTCATGTATCTAGCCAGAGTTTTGGTTGGAAAATACACCGTGGGCGAGCAAGGGTGGAAAAAACCTCCCCCCAAGGACCTCAGCAAGCCAGAGATACTCTTCGACTCGCTGGTAAACAGAGAGGAAAATCCAACCATTTTCGTGGTTTTCAACGATTTCCATGTGTACCCTACATACTTAATAAGTTTTAAGACATGGGAATTATCTTGATGGGAATTATCCAGCAAACACTTTTTTTCATGAAATAGACCGTCCTTTAATTCAGGGAATAACCAGCGTGGGATGTTTCTCAATCACGAGTTAAGGCGTGTTACTTTACAACCCATAGAGTCATCTACGGTCGTAAGTCCAAATTTTTTCGACCTGATGGGTTACTACTACCATTTTGTATAATTATGGGGCTACGCTCTGCGAGCTCCGCTATAAATAGATAGATAGATGACCTTTTTTATACACGATAATATTTTAAGCTACAAGCTTGTGGGATCGCATGAAGAAAAGGGAAAATTACATGTTATGTTAATACAACTTGAATTTAAAAATAGACAATTATATATATTATAACTTATAAGTAAAAAGCGGTATGTATAAGGCGAGCAGTTTAAGTGGAAAGTGTGTCAAATTTGAATTCCCTGGCAGGCGTTTTTTTCAGATCATCGGGACTCGAGCGTCCAACTTCTTGTTTATAGTAGCAAACAGTGTTCCATAACACAGCGCCCCGATATTTAAGCGAGTCTTTCATGTATCTTGTTTGGAACTTGGGTGCTTTTCAAAGGTCGCTCCCCTCAGAGAGTAACCATTTGAGCGACATTTAAGGATGTTTTCATACAGTGCGTCGGGAAGAGTGGCATTATAGCCTTTGTGAAAAAGCTTGAAGATGTCTAATTTATAATACCAAGAAAGTGTAGGCCACTAGTCGTGTCTGGCTAAGCATGTCAAATGATGTCATATCTTTAGGTAGATTAAATATAATTCTTGCTGCCCTGCGGTGTACTCTTTCTATTGAACCTGATATATCAGAATTACTACAAGATCCCAACAGAACTAAAGCGTATTTTACAGAAGTCAAAATTACTTTAAAATAAAATTATTTCCAAACGGCCCTTAGGAGAAATTTTCAGTTTGCCTTTTTGGTTTTCCATTACCTGCGGTACCCAGCTGAGTTTCTGGTCAGCTGTCAAGCCCACCAAGCGTGTTTTCGCAACCCACATAAGAATTGAGCTTCCTGATGGCACAGGAGCTATCGGTCTAATCGGGGTTCCTTTGCCTGGATGAAGTGTTATTTTTTACCAACCTGATGCAATGTCCTTATAGATGTGCGGGCCAAAAGAATTTATTTTGCTGTAGGGGAGCCTTATAAATGATTTGATACTTTCACTTGTTAAACGTCCTCTGGAAAGTTTGATAGTTTGTTTGGTCTACGATTTTGCGTAGCTTATGGCTGGCCATTATCAGCCGAAAGAGTTTAAGGGCTGAATTACAAAAAACTGGTAATCAAACTGTCACTGTCACTTCACGGCATCATTTTTAGAGGAAATCCTACATTGAATAGGTTATAAAACATTTTTTCTATACATTTGTTTAGCATTCATCGAGACATGAAGCAGTAGGAAGTTTGGCTGTGGCTCCACGAACTGTCAAGCATCTATCTTGCTCTCCACACTTCCCGCGTGGCTCATATCTCGAAGAGTACACAGTTGATTTGTGGACCAATAAACCTATTTAGCTTCGGTTTGTATGTTATGTCTATCCTGGTCAGATCTCTACGTAGTTCCCGGCTTTTTTGTAAATTACGCGTACTTGTGCAAATGAACAAGAGGAAACTTGAAATAAACAGTTCCTTAGAGTATTACCTGAATGGAACTCCATCTATTTGCTTATGGTCGCCAACAGCTACATTTTTTTTTATTTTATGTCTCTGCAAATCATTTGTTCATTTTGTCTTAATTATCTTTTTTTCTTTTTCATCGTGGTCCGAGTGAGCCTTCAACGTAGCTCAGCAAATGATTAATATCCTCTTCTTCTTCTGAAAACCCTGAAATAACTCTATCTAGATGTTGAAACAAGTCATTCTTCTTTTTATCCAATTTCCGAAGAAAAGAGTCGACGACATCCTCTTGAAATCTTACGTTCTTTCTACCTTTGCCCTTTCTTTGTCCGTTATAGTTGATACTTCTTATCGCTTTTAACATTCTGCTTGTCTTATCAAAGAATGATTTTCTCTCCACGTTGCTTGGCTGTTTCTCTGCTTTTATTTCCCTTAAAACCATCATCTCACTTTTCTCCATCTCGTCTAGCGTTCGTGAGGCCTTCGACTGTCGCAGCTTGTGACTGATCACATCGAAAAATGCTTTTCTGTCCTTTGAGCTTATGCAAGGATCTTTATTAACAAGTTCGTGCAGTACACTTTGGCCAGCGGTGTTCTTTGCTTCCAGAAGTGCATCGTTTATCATACCGATGAAAAAATTCATGCAGACGATAGTAAGGGTTGAAAGAATTAAGAAGGAGAAGATTTTGGCGTACATGTTGTGAGTCTCGGACAGTTCATTGATTGGTCTAGCTTTCACTCGCCCTAGAGTTAGCTCGAGTTGGAAATAAGTTGCTTTAAGCACAGAAGAATAGCGCTCAAATCCAGTGCCAAACATCAAAACACCGAAGTGCAGAAATGCAATAAAGAAAGTCAATAGAACAATGCTAAACGATGACAAGGATCGCGCTGATATCTTCAATGCTTTGGAGAATACAACAACTTGACTATTCAACCGAATGATTCTCAAGAGCTTTACAGTGACGATAAAAATTAGGACTCCAAGTGCAGCATTGTCTGCTTCCTGCCAAATTATAGCTTCTTGAAAACTGATGTTTGCGTCAATGTTTTCTTGCAACTTTCCCGTCGCTGTATTTACTCTATGTTGTCGTATAAGGTAAATTACAACGGCTAACACAGAAAAAACAACTTGGAGCATCTCCACCCAATGCCACACGGACTGGAAATAACGAGAGCGATGACTATAAATTCTGAAAATCTCTCTTCCAAAATGCAGAATAACGAGTAAAGTAAATAGAAAAAGGCAGATCAAGTAAAACTGAAGTGAAGCTGTATCCGAAGAATCACGAGAAATGACATCAATTTGTGTCGAGGCGACTTTGAATCCCGACGCCTCAACTTCGTAGAAGTATGTGGCAACACCTAAAATATTCACTGAGGGATTAAACGAGGAAAACTCTGCGACGACAACTCTCGTTTGCTTGTCTAGCCAACAACTTTTTTTTAAATTTGTTATTATGCGATGTCCTGTTTGGTTGTCGTTCCCAAGATCTGCTATAAATCCTTCTCCGTGATAAAATGACAACTGTCCCCACTTTGCTACGGTGTCGGTTTCCTTCGCACTTTGATATCGCCATGCCTTCGGGCAAAGTCGTGGCAATTCGTCGTTACTCGTGGAGTTATCAACAGGCTTCCATCCCGGCTTAAAGCAGGCGGTCTTGTCTTCGTCTGTGTTAGAATACCCTTTGTAGCATTCTTTAAACATTGCAATGGTACACGAAGCTGCAATTTTGACAAAAATGGATAGTACCAGAAGGTTATTTTGAGATTCATTGTATGTGCTGGTACGCCGCAATTCGTTATCAAAAACGGAGACATGCCCACTTCTGTTGTGCGCAACAAAACGTTTGAAAAGCGCAAAGGAGAAAATTTCATACTAACGTTTGTCTTAACGTACCATCTTTTTTTAAGTATGGTCGCCTCTTTTGGGCCGTTCCCCATGACTTTCGCCGGCGTGGGATTTAACTCCCGATTTTGATTAAGGGCAAGTATTTCCTTCCTGACATAGGAATCCAGGACAATCAACAACGAAACCATTTAAACAAAAATTATTTAAGTGGTCTGGTTCCGAGATATTTTTTTCACTTGTGCTCTGCCTTTTCTCCATACAAAGTTGACGAGACTGAAAAACTTTAATTTTAAAGTTTGGATACAGGTAGCTCTCTGTTGAGATAAGTCTTCGTGTTTGCCGAAGCATCTCTAATAGTAAATAGTTTCAAAGCTGACATTTCGAGCGTTAGCCCCTCGCTAATTTCACTAACGAATGGCTAACATTCGAAACGTCAGCTTTCAAACTCTCTACGGTGGCCAATTAACGTTAACAACTCACTTGATAATACTAAATTACCCTGTTATACTCTCCCACCGACGCGGCACCACAGTTACCATATAAACTTACCCCATTTATTCATTCACCTCATACAGTGTTAGCAATACATGTATCGGGTAAAATGGTGTGTAACCCTTGATAAATATTAAATTTGCCTTGTTATTTAAAGTACAGAATAGGAAAAGACTTACTCGATTTCACTCTGAGTTGCCTTATTCGAGGCATTCCAACAAGAAGAGAATGTTTATTTCCAATGTACTTTGTTTGTTTCTCCACTTGACCGTTGTACCATCTGCCAGAAAACACTCCAGGAATAAAATTATCTTGCAACCAGCTCCAGTACATCTTGTCGTCTGCCACCTAAATTGATTCAAAATCAAAAAGTCAATTGAACTTTGTGACTGTATCAGTATGGATAGGCAATCGAAAGAAAGAGGTACTCGTGCGAATTGAGATTAATCAGTACGTGGTAGACGAATGTTTATACACTTGCGCCCTACTTCGTTTTCTTGAATTGGTCGCCTTTTGGCACGTATGTGCGGACACTATGATCACATAGCGATTATCGTTGGGAATCCTTGATACAAGAATATTTTAAAAATATTTTGTTAATAATGCAAAATATAGTTTTGCCCGTTCGTGAAAAACGATAAGCAACATATTTTCCTTCTTGAGCCAGAAAAGTTTAATCTTCTACCATTTTTTCAGTCTTAAGAATCCAATTCAGAGAATGCTGCAAGAGAGGTTAATCCTGAGCACAACTGTAGAGTAAATTCCTTTTTGAATAAGTTCATAGCCGAGCAAACTTTACTCACATCACTAAAGTTTGGCAAGCCATCTCGGATTGATTTTGTCATCAGGTACCGATGGTCATTTTTGTTTCCATAGCACACTACCATCAGCAAGAAAACGAAGACCAAGTAGATACCCAAATCTGCGAAATAACGTGACAGGTTCTCTTTCTTGGCTTGGCTTCTTCTCATCTTTTCCACATCTGACAATTTCAGCTTCCAAAATCTTTCTTTCGAGCTGCTACTTTTACCTTGATTAGAATTTTCGCATTCTAGTACCTCTGATCTTTTAGCCTTTATTTTGAAAATGGCTGCGAGGACCAAAGCTGTAAAGAACAATTTTACTGGTTCCGTGAAGGTCACATCCTGCGCAAGTGAGACGAACACTGAGAAAAGCCACTGCTCGCTAACAGTCTTTTCCCAAATCAAACTGTAGAAGACTGTAAATGTGGCAGAAACACAACAAGAAAAAAAAAACCCAAACCAGGCGATACAATGGATTACAGCAGCTTTAAAACAATGGTTATCGTTACTTCTGGACCTTTCGGCTCCTTTTCGAAACAATAACACTATGAGTATGTTTATGGGTGCCACAATAAGCGCACTTTCAATACCAATAACAACTTGTCTCCACGAGAATTTCAACGGTCCAACTTGGATGGACTGTTCATATTTGCCATCTAGCTTATAGAACATCGCGTTAGCTAACATAGATGCCAGTAGCAATGAAAAGCAGCAAGAAACCCGCTGTACTCTTGTAAAGCGGCTTCTTATTGGCTTGGCTGCAACTGAAATCCAAAGATGCGACTGTGCGAGGCCTCTCCGCCATAGTCTTGCAACCTCGCTGCTGAAATCTAGTTGAGTTGCAGTAGAGTCAAATATTCGCTCAATACGCCCATCTCCGCGCTCAAGAGCGAACCACTGACCGACTATGAATTTCCACGACTGATCAGATTGTACATCACGGATCAAAATTTCCTCTAAAAACCAGGAGGGACTGTCACCAGAGTTATCATGACCAATCCTCACTTCTTGTATTGCACCAAGTGAGTTGTTAACATTAAGTACAAATAGGTCTGAATTACTTCGAGAGAATGACATATCATCTGCACCAAGCTCTCCCTGGCAAAGCCGAAGAATGCCACTATTTCCATCAGAACCGTAAATCTCCATGGCAACTTGAGCAGTTGTGCCAGAGTTCTTCCAGACCCCTGTAGTGATCACTATTTCGTACTCGTATGTACAGTTTGATGGGGCTGGAAGTTGTGTTGGAAGACCAAGCTTAAAAAAAGAAAAAGGCCTGTTAGAGATATCTTTCACGTTATTAATCACTAGCTGTTCCGCTTTTTTTTCCTTTTTTTGTGGAGGGGGGGGGGTGGGGGAAGATAAGATACAAATAAGATTAGGAGATGTAATAGTGTAGTTTGATCCTCTGGGGGAGTGTAGTCCTGAGAAGGACTGTTGTCGGTAATGGTGACTGACGTCTCGACAACCTGAGCGGAAGTCATCATCAGAGCAAAGTGATACGGTTTTTATAAACTTTTTGGTCAGTTTTGCCGTGATATTATTGGCTGTAAGACTCAAGTGGCGTAGGCCAGTCGTGATTAGTCGGTTTCGATCCGTTAGTGAAGTTAGGTCGTTCTGTTCGGTTCGTTTATAATGTTAATGTCGTGAATGAGTCGTTTGTATGGTGAAGGTAGTGGTTGACACCTGTTGAGGGGAGTCTGTTCCAAGTTAGTAAACCAACTTTCCAGGGTCAGTCGTTGAGAGTAGTTGGTGCTGTAGGTTAGGCATTGCGTAGAGTCCCAGTAAATAGTGTGGTTCGTAAGTCGGTGATGTTCAGCAATGTAATTGTTGACATCGCCTTTCCTAGTCGCTCGTTTGTGTTCAGTCGGTCTAGTTGTGAGGCTTCTGCCGCTCTCATCGATGTAGGAGGCGTGTCAGCCAAAAACATGTCTTATTCTCTCTGCAAAACTGACCGATCAGTTTATACAAACCGGACTAAGTACATTCGACTGACAACAACCTTTCACTTTACTCTGATGATGACTTCCGCTCAGGTTGTCGAAACGTCAGTCACCATTACCGACAACAGTCCTTGTCAGGGCTACACTCACCCGGACGATCAAACTACACTATTACATGTTACCCTCGGGTTAAAACCATTTACTGTAAGATAAGGAGAGCTTCAGAATGCTGGGAAACTCCAAGATTCCAAAGTGAATAATATATTTGTGCTGCAACTGAAGAACAGGTTTCAGGCCTTGGCGGGCATGGAGGATCTCATGCAGTCTGAAACACACGACGCCTTGCGGCGCAAAAGAGCTGAAAGCCTGAAACCGCATGTGAGGCACCATTATCAAGCTGACCCGGAGGAGACGGGAATGTAGGACCTTCGTTGCTTCCCTATGTTACAGCCAGTATAATGGGCAGGAACTACAAGCCACTACTCGCCAAATTCTCTTTCCTCACTCGCCAGCTACTTTCCGAATGTTTGATAGTTTTGGAGAATATTTTAAAATGTATGTGACCTCAAACAAATCTATATGTATTTTTTTCTAAATGGAGAACTCACTCAATGAACCGATGCAAAAAAACCTTGTTTTCATACTCACATCTCTTCCGTCGCGTTTGTCAGTTTTCCTGACAATAATGAGTGCGATCGTATAACAGAAGACGATCATAGCTAACGTCACAATAACTGCAATATTTCCAGTCTCTGGTAACCTATTAAACTCCACTTGAACCTTGTCAAAGTCGATAGGATTCGGTTTAATTAAGAGACTTCCTCCAAATGCTGTCAGATGGTTACAACTGCATTTTATAAAACCATCTGTTGCAGCTAAAACCTGCAAATATTCACAAAAACAGAATGCTTTGGTTCTCATATCTTTCAGATCATACTGTTGGCACCAGAAATGGTAATCAAGTTTACTGCATTTTACTATAAAGAATAACTATTTGAGTTAAAAGTAGTTGTCATCGCCATTTTTCCAATGAAACGAACATCATCATATTATCATCAACACATATATTTGTCCAAGATTACACACGGATCCATGAAGTCTCTGAATTGTGTAGATATTACTGTAAACTTTCAAACAGATTAACCAATGATTCAAATAACTAAACACCCACCCGACAGCCAGTTGTTATCCACATCTCATGCTTATCCGACCAGAACACACAGCTTCCTAAAGTCACCTTAAGAGTGTAGTTCTGATATGTTTTGGAGTCATAAACTGCGCTACTGACTAAGGTGTCTTTGACTACGACGCTAAGGAAACCAAGATAGTACTTTCCCGGACGTTTAGCTAAAGCTTCTATCGGTGTAAGTGGATTCAAAGAGCACTCCGTTTCTCCTTCTTTTTTGCCTTGCGCAGTTGGCTTCCACACGCAATTACCGCTATGGGAGATAGTAGCATTGAGGTCATATTCTTGGGTCGTTGGCCGCTGACCAAAGCGCATGTAAACAAGGAGATGTACAGTTGGATCTTGCGGTAAAATTTCCAGTATCAGTAGGGTATTTTTGTGCGTGACATTTATCTCGTGGAAACGTAGCTCATCTTTCTTTATAAAATACCACGACTTCTCCTTGGAAGGTGTTTGTGGTTTTAACGGCACAACAATGACAATTTCTTCGTCTAGACTTGATACTTCCAACATTTCGTTGTTGTCGTTTTTCGAGTTCAGGACTAGAACATCAGAGTTGACTCGCTCTTTTGTACTGTGCCAAGTGTATGGGTTGAACGAAATAGACACCATCTACAATCGGTTGGAATACATCAAGTCATTCTTGTTGACAGAATAGTATTGAATTATCAAGTACAGCGGTTGTTTAATTCATGTGATGATAGTCACCAAAGTCCTCAAATCAGTTGTAAAAAAAATCGTGTATGACTTAGAAAAGGGAAGCTCTCTGCGAATCCTAGTGAAAATTTAAACGAGTTCATACTCATTCATGTAAGATCAACTTGGTGTTAACAAGATTGATAAAAGGCTTCTTGCGAGCGAAATCCAGAATATTGCACAATGTGCTCTTACCTGAATATCAACGAAACGTGTTCCGTTATTTTTGGGAACTAGTTCTGTTCTGTTCGGCGGGAAAATGAACCGACCATTTCCTCCTTTTATCTCCAACCCTGCAAGTCTCTCAGGGGTGTGTCGCCCTAATGTCATGGACAGTTCTCTCGTTGTGATCGATGTCATATTTTCATCCGGCACCTTTAGAGCCAGCACTGCGGCCGAAACTTCACCAAGGACCTTCATAGAAGTGTTTACTAATGATTTACCCTGTACGAAATATCAAAGAACAAAAGCAACTTAACCAAATCTAAAACAAATATATTATAGGTGATGAAATGCTTCCAGTAAAGACGTCCATGCTTTAGAGCGAACGCTAAGTCATCACTGCATTAGACCTTACGTCTTTGATTGCTAGATCTAAAGGACGATAAGTCCTCTTATGCCATCGGCATTGCTGAGAAAGACATTTATACCGTTGTTAAGAAGAAAGTACCGGACTGGCGTGTCGTGCAATTAGCGCGTGCGCGCTGAGACATTTAACGTTAATCAGTCGTAAGCAAGTTACGCTTACGATTTCTCGCGTGTGTGTTGTCGTAGTTTTAGTCGCAATTTTAGCCGCATTTAGTCACAATTAGTTGCAGTTTTAGTGGCATTTTTAGTCGCATTTGGGAGATTTTCGTTATCGCTCCCGAACAACCGTAATCAAATGTATAGTATCATTTAAAAACAATTATAATAAAGTTCGGATATAACGCGCGCTGTCATTAGTTGAAAGAGCGTGCTCCATGAGAGTATAGAGCATAGAGCGTAGCTACAGCTGTCACGCCATCTGCCAATTGTACTGTGTTCGAGCTTTTCCGGGACTTATTTTTAGCTTTTTTCCGATAATTGAAAGTGAAATTTCGGAACTGAAGCGAGCCGGCAAGTAGCAACAGAAGAATCAAACAAAGGTTTGTAAACATACCAGGCGCCGTAATTTACGTTATTAAAACGTGAGCAGATACGAAAATCCTCGAAGGAAAAACAAAATAAACATTCCGAGTTTTAAAGATGTTCACGCTCAGTTAAATCGCAAGCTTACGTACGGTAATAAAAATCAAACACAGCTAACATTCGAAAAGTATATAAAGTTCAGTGTTCAAATACAAAACAGAACAAAACAGAAATGATGAAAAATATAACCAAACTGGCATAATTGTCAAAATTCATACTAATCATGACGGTGTCTGAGCGAATCTGATCATGCTAAGTTCATCGCGGCTTGCTCATCATGGCGATCTCCGGTCATCACAGTAAAGCAAGCCTCAGAAACTACATCGGCCGCCCTTCGAGTGAAAAAATAAGAGCTTGCTCTGATATCCTTTCCGATACGTTGAGTGGAAAGTCACATCAGTCACTGCAGCCGAGTTTTGCGGCGCTGCCATCACGAGCGATCTTCATGTTCCGGTGAATTCGGCTGTCGTTCATTCAAAAAATACTCGCCTTGAACAGTTTGTTTTCGACCTTGTCATGTGAAAAAACTCGCGTGTTTTTATGAGCCATAATTCGGCTGAAGTTCACTGAACATTTCACTTCAAGATTCTGTATTAGAGACTTAAAAACTTCAGGCAAAAGTGTTAAATTCGACTTGCCGAACTATTTTAGTTTGTAAATTATCGTAGAATGTGAACTTTGATGGTTTGACTCTTTTGACAGCTGTAGTCTTGTACAGCCAATCAGATTATTTGAACCATTCTAACAAGGATTCTTTTTGGCTTATTGTAGCGTGCTTTATGAGAGTATAGAGCATGCTGACGACATTGTTGTTCGCTTCGGAAATAAAGTTTGTTTTGAAAATTGAAAGTAACGACTACGACTACGTCTCGTGTTTCTCCCTACACTTCTTTCGTGCTCTAGCCGCTTCCTGCGTGCTTTATAACAGAACAGAGCACAGTCAAGGCTTCTCTATTTGTTAATTATAAGAATTCTTTCTGGTAGCAAATTCTCCTGATTGCAATCATTGTGGTTGGCCAACACTGATTACAACTTTGTTGTACAATTTCAAAATAATCCTTTCACAAGCCAGAGTTTTTATTGTGTTAACCGATGATTGATACACGACAGGAAGGCATGACCAGATGTACAGTGAGTTCATCTCTCAATGAAAGTAGTAATATAGAGCCAGTATAGCGCCTAGCCAATCAGAATCGAGTATTGAGGTCATGTGGTACAAATGGACCAATCGGAATCCGGAGAGAAAGAGAGAGAAAGAGAGAAATCGAAACAGATAAAGTGTTCAGAAATATCTAAAAACGTTTTTGTTACCGATCAACACAATGAATTGCATCTGAAAAATAAAAAAGCTTAGTTTAAAATAGTGTCGGTAATAACATATGCTTGATCATCCTCTCAATTCGCGAATCACTTCTCTAAAAAACATAATCGATTGCAACGTCCCAGTTTGCATCTGAAAAAATAAAAAAATTACCAATATCTCATCATTCTCTGAAGAAAAACATTACCGGTAACAACACGTTCTTCATCATTTTCTGCAGTATATTTTATCAAAAAACTATTGTTCATGGACGAGTCTGTTTCTTTATATCGAAGATTGAATTCGTGATAATCCGATTTCGTAGCATATATGTATAACATGACATGTCTGTAACGAGAATCACCCATGACCTCACACGAACGTAAATCGATTAATGGAAACCAAGCTCGATAATATCTTGCTAAACTACTAATGACGCCTAAAAAGTGTTTAATCACTCTATTACTCACGGGGGTATATGTTTCTGTACATAGAATATAAATATACAATATCGTGGTATGACGGTTGATCTTGATTTCGAAGAAGACGATTTTTTTCAATTGAACAGCATATTTGAATATTTATATTCTATGTACAGAAACATATACCCACTTTATCTGTTTCGATTTCTCTTAGTACAGTCTTAATCATCAATGAGCAACTTTCTCTTTTTTTCTTAATTTTTTCAGTTCGAATTCTTGATTGAAAGAAGAAGTTTTCTACTTATTTTTCAACACATTATCGAACAACTCGATAATGACTTGTTCGAACATTACGACACACCAACTTCATTGACCATTCATATCTATTTAAATAGACCACCATATGATTCCAATCTAGATTTAGGTATCGTAGAAAGAGACATGAGAAGACTTTTATACCTCTTTCTATCTATGAATTGTTTGAATTGTTTACTGTTGAAATTCATTTTGAAATGATCAATCCATATCGTGTAGAAAGAGTTCAAATTGTTGAGCGCCCTATAGTTATCTAGTTTTTTTCTTTCTTTCAGTTTGATTTCAAGATTAATTTGAAAGAAATAAAAGACCTTCTAGAAACAATTCGAACCCATGTACAGATGCCTGATTACTATGCTGGTACTCGAATGTGTAACTCTGTCAGGTTAATCATACACGAACAAGGTCCTCGACTTTTACCTCTAGAGGTCGCTTCTATTCGAGAAAAATATCAAAACGTTTTAGAGTTTCTCTTACCAGAATCATTTTTTCAAGTATTTAAGCAATTTAAAGTTCGACTTTATTATAATAAACCATATTTTAATCCGTTTTATACACCCATTTTTCATTTAGTAAAGAGTGAAACGGAAGGTTACATGTTTTTCGATTCGGCAGATGAATATTATAGTTATTTGTATGATTATAGTTATTTGTATGGGGTTTTTGATTCACGTTAAATTGTTTTATAACAACCCCTATTTCATGTATTTCATGTAATAAAAACTGTAAACAGAAGGTTAAATGTTTTTCGATTCAGTAGATATTTTTGATCTATTGTAACTTGTAAACATTTCGACTTCATCACAATAAACCTCATTTTGAGACATTTTTTATCTCATTTTTTTTTTATTTTTTCTTTTTTTTAGAGGCACGACCTGATCTTAAAAGAATTACTGAAATTCTTCTTACGATGCGGATTACATTCCAATCGTTATTTTTTCTTAGAACAACAAATCGCCCGTTTATACATGAGAATGATAGATACACAATATCACGATATGTCGGTTAATATTTTCTTCGAAGAAAACGATTTATATTCTATGTACAGACTATTATATCGCCGTCAGTAATAGAACGAATACATACTTTTTAATTTTTTCCTTGGCTTCACTTAGAAATACGAGTGGCTTTTTATGATGACCAGTAACAAAAACTTTTTTAGATATTTCTAATCAATTCGGTAGATATTTTCGATCTATTGTAACTTGTAAACATTCGACTTCATTACAATAAACCTCATTTTGAGACACTTTTTATCTCATTTTTTGTGTCACGTTTTTTTTACTTATTAAAAACCCCTCCAAAAAATCCTTTTTTTATCCGCGCGCGCAAAAAACATCCCTATCTCCTCGCGCTTGCGAAACCGCACGCGCGCATTACACTCGGTACCAGGCGTTTGGGGTTTTTCGTGACGTCATCAGAATGGAATGTGAAAATCCGGCTTTCTGATTGGTCTGTTTGTACCACATGACCTCAATACTCGATTCTGATTGGCTAGGCGCTATACTGGCTCTATATTACTACTAATGAAAACCTTTTGAAATGTGTCTTCACTCGCTTACATAGCTAACGTAGACTAAACGTCATAAGCTGATATAAATACGTCTTATAGTTTTGAAAACCTATCTGATTGATACCTGTTCCTGGATATTTAAACTTTCATGACTTGACGCACTCACTGCTCCTGCTTTTACCACGTTTTCAAGACACAAAGCTAAGTTGTGTGCAGATTGAGGTACCAGAGGAATTTCAGCTATGTTTTTCGAATAGGAAGTCCTCCAGAGAAGTGATGTCATCGAGCGAATAGCAGTCAGGGATGATTCCTGTTAAGTGTTAATTATAAGTGCGACACTACACATATGAATTCAACAAATAAACAGCGTTTTTTTTTCTTAAAGAAACACTTAAACAACAATTAATTGCATAAATGGCCATTTAATCCTTTTTTCCACGATGAAGAGGGACTTTCGATCGATTATCGCCTCTTTTCGACAGTTATAATGCAAGTTCCCGTAAGGCTTTGAGGTCGAATGAGGAATTACGCCTCGCCATAATTGGGGATGTAATGCACTGTCACCTTTGCGTTTTGGTTGTATGCTATCGAGGTAAAAGTTACCCTATCACCAAATTGATTCTATTCAATCGGACCAGAGTTGAACTGACTATACAAAGTTAAAACCAGCACCAGAATTCGAAAGTGTCATTTAGACGCCATTATTTTTACGAACGAAACCTTGAATATATCCTTCAGGGAATTGAGAATGAAACTACTGAAGACAGCCCACTGCTTCCAAATGCATTATGAGCTGCTCATAACAATTAACTCACCAGTGACTTGTGAGACACTTTCTCCGCCACCCGTAGAGCAAAAAAAATCACAGAGGAACTTTGGAGCAGCGCTGGGATGCTTTTCACTTTCAGCGAGACAATCCTCTTGATGACTAAATCTTGAATCTGCAAGCACAAGAAGATTTGTGCGTTTCAGTGTCTTGAGTTATAAACTGAATCTACAATGTGTGACAGATGTGTTGATATATTTAAATCACACATGGGGAATCATCACTGGGATGGCCCGGAACAAACAGGAGTGGAGGAGCTTTACTGTTGTCATATTTGCTAGCCAGTATAATGAGCAGTAGTAACTAACTACAACTTATATGTAAATTGTGTACTATTGTAAGCTTTGCTTACCCTAGCTTTATCTTGTGAATCCATTTTAGTATCATTTGAAATAATTTGGAGAACAGAGTTTGCTATTTGTGCAGCTTTATCCAAGTCTCCATTGTTAACGGCTTCATTAAATGAGCTGTCATTTGCTGTGAGAATGCCAGAGACGTTTTTTATTCCCAAAGACTGTGGAGGCTTAACCTAAGGAAAATCAAAGACCAACTTCAGTCTTCTTATATGGTTATTATTCGATGATTTGAGTCAAATTAAACGGGTTTTGGAAAGAAGATTGATAAAATGCCCTGATGCTAGTGTGCCGAATTTGACCAAGAACAACTTGGCTCTAAACCGATCAGATGCCAAGCGAAAAACTTGGTCTTTAATCACAGTTCGTAACCATACATGGAACAAAAGTACAAAAATGGTTGACAGGACAGTAGTAGGGGGAAACTAAATTCCCATGCTAAGACATACCCTCCAAAAAAAAAATAAAAAAAAAATAAAAAAAATTTTTAAAAAAACTGGTATTTGGGGTAATTATGAGAGGAGGTACTTAATTAGTGAAGCTTTAAAAGACTGAAGGCTAGGGGATGACATTACTTTAGAAGGCAAACAGTTCCAATCGTTAATATATCTATTAAAAAAATAATATTTAAAATAATTTGTACGAGCAACTTTAGGCCTTATTTTATACTCATGCTTACTTCTAGTTCGAGTTATTCCAATAATATCAAAGTTATGATGGCAATTGATATCACAGTGACCAAATATAATCTTTTACATTTGAACTAGGCTAAGGTATTGCCTTCTCAGTTCTAAAGAGTCTCATTTTAACTCTAGAAGTCTTTCAGGATATTCTTTGTCCGGGCCACATATTAGTTGGGACGCTCTTCTCTGGTCGCCCGTGTTTTCCTGCGCTACTGGTAGTTTGCCTGTTTTTACTTTAGGTCTTCATTGGTAATAATCACGCAGACCTTTGCTATGATTGGCTGTGTAACGATAGGATTTTTAGTTATCGAGTTCTTTCATGCTTGCGCTTAAAAAAATACAATATTCAACGTAGAAAGCTTAGTTCAGCAAAGTGTAAACACCACCAGTTCTCCTTCAGTCACCCGTAAACAGTTGTTATTAGTGTTAGACTGTAACAGCCACCTGTCATGTCCTTTTGTGTAACTGTTATCCACCGGAACTCTTTAAAAGTAATTAATGTTGTAAAAGGCGAAATTCCTGCTTAGCCAATAGTATAGTAGATTACATGATCCTTTAGATTATTCATGGCATTACGTTATCCATGTACGTTAGGTTTAAATAGGACTGTTCTGTAAAGCTTAGCGGTGAGAAAAGAGAAGAGAAGAGAAGAAAAGAGAAGAGAGAGAAGAGCGGGGTTGAACCAGCCCTGGCCAGGTCCGTTCTGGTCAAAATTGTAGTAGAGCTTGCAGAATAAATCAACGTTGGAGCCAACCCTGTTGTTATTAGTCATTCTCTCAAGGATAGTCAGCAGCAGTAATAGATTCCGGTTACCTTCCCGCAGCCAGTGAGTGCCCCCAAGGAAAGCCTTTACCCAGAAGAGTTTTTAAGAGTTGTCCCCGTCCGTCCGTTCATTTGTGAAGGCAAAACCCTGTTTTCACAGCTGTCAATTGAAAACTGCGCTATCAGAAATTAACAGCCTACCTTGACCAATAGGTAAACAGCAGGGGCAGACACACCGACTTTATCAGTCACTGTAAGGATGAGCTTTATAGAATAGTCTGTTAAAATGTCGCCGGACGGTAGCCAAGAGATAACACTGTTGTTCAAGCCATGATATAGCATGCTGCGCACACCATTCTCTAGTTGATAATGAAATTTGTAGGATAGAGGATTCTGATCACTTTTCCAGTCAATACAAGTCAGGTTGAAATTGGTTTTTAGTGAGATGCCGCTTGACGGATTTATCCCACATATCCCCCCTGTAGGGGGTAACGCGGTGGTGAAGTCGTAAGCACTCATCCCTTGTAAACCGTCTCTAGTTGTCGCGAATAGTTTCAAGCGGTAGTTCTCTCCACCAGTAAGGGATCCTTCCTTGATTACTATGTAGCTTGAACCGAGCGGCGTATCAGTGATAGGCTGTAAGTCTTGCTTCCTCCATACAACGGACGAATTGCACCTGTAGAGCTTGTAGAGAATCCATTCATAGGAAGCTATTTCAGAGCACTGTGATCCCTGGCATTCTGCCTGGACACTAAGCTTAACTGAGGGACTGACGACCTTGAGTTCGTGGTTTATAAGGAAACTGAAAATATAAGAACATTGAAAAACAAAGATCATAAATGATTGTTACTTTGTAATTTGTGAGACAGGCACGTTCCCTGCTGAGTAGCTGAGCGTGGAAGTGAACCATAAACGACTTCGGACGTATCTTTTGACAGAGACAGAGAGGCTGAAATTATGCAAATAGAGGAGCTGTAAAGTTTCCTTTGTTTTCCTTCAGTGATCCGATGAGAACTTAAGGTCTTGCAGAGACAATTAAGGTTCAATTTCCACCTTTAATCTGAAAAAAGGGCAATAAAAAAGGAAAACTTAAAACAACCAAAGAGAAAAAACTCGTACCTTTGGGATATTTGAAAGGGGTTAAAATTCTTCATATGGATGATTTGATAAGCGCTTGCGTTGCGACAGTCCTTGGTCACGACCAGTTTCACTATGTATGTCTTGTTTGGAGACATGGCTGAAGTATTTAAGATCATTTGTACACCAAAGGCGTTCCTAGAATAGTGGATCGTTGACTCGTTTACTCCTGTGAAGACATCTTTTGTTTTACAACCCCGTCCGGAGAGATTACAATTGATCTCACCATAATACCAGGTAAAGCTCATTCCTGAGTGGTTGCCTTGTCCGACATCAGGGTCGTATGATAATGAGGCGTTCATCATGATGGTTTCGTTGACTCCGCGGATTACTTCGTCGCCTCCGTAAATGGCCGCGACAAGATCCGGTTTCCTTTGGCAATACTTCTTACCTTAAACAGTAAAATTAAAGGCATTTACTATAAATAGCAGAACTGATTTTCTTTACGTTGTTATCTTTTCAGGGATGATTTCTTAAAATGAAGCATCATTTATTGCCATTTCGGGTAAAACTTGCTGTCTTCAGTTAGGAAAGAAGGACATACACACTTGCAGCTTTATCCATGGAAGACGCAAGTCACAATCTGACAGATTGTGGGATCCAGAAAAAAAAATGTCGATCAAGAGGAGATTAAAACGATAAGGAACAGGGTTCAACCCTGTCCTTTCCCATCTAAACTTCCTATTCGAGTTTGCAACACTTCTTCTTTCGTTTCTTTCGTAAGACCGTAACATTAAAAAAAAAACCACACACACACACATTCACACGCAGTCGCTCTACAAGTAGTCTAGCTTTGTGCTCATAGATTTAATCGAGCTGAAAAATCATTCATAATGTGCAGTGTTAAGGGCTATTTTTCTAATTTCTTATGTCCATCGTAAGACACATGATATTCTGCCTCAAATCCGCGATCAGCTGTTTTTCCCGAATGGAACTTCACGAACATTTCGTGTCCCTTAGACAATGTCTCATTCAGGATCGATCCATCACAAAATCGCGCTAGAAAAGGAGAACTTGTTGAGCCACCATCGTAAAGCTCAACATAGGAGCAAGAATCCGAATTACAATCGGCTGCACATGGACTAAGGGCAAAGTCAGTGAAGGCAAACTTTATCTTTTGACTGGCAGATCCTGTTATTTTCCACGTACAATTGGTATACATGGTGTAGTTACTTATTGGGTAGTTCGGGCTGCTTATCTTTCCGCTACCAGAGAGAGGAATTACTTCCCTTGGACAAACTGGAATAAAAATATTTCCGTTGAAATAGCTAAGAGGAGAAAAAACCATTGCTATCATTCCTTCCTCTTTTGTTCCGGTCGAATGTCACTTGAAAGGGAAGGCACCTTAACAGATATTCTTAATGAGGGAGGCATTGAGGCCTTTTAGAAACCGCAAAACCGTAGAGAAAATCATCCAACACCAAAAAACCGGAAAAAAATTCGATCAAAACCGAAAACCGCAAGCAAAACTGTCAAAACCGATACATTTTCACATTGCAGCTATTAAAACCCTGATCGATCCGAAACAGTGGTGACAGGTGGAGCATACAGAGTAAGCTACACTAATTTCATTACAGGATTTAAGAATGCCATGGACTTGGCATTCGTATCTTCTAGTAGCTGCTTAAATTAACAGATGCTGTCTCGAGGGCCTCGAGCGTGGTCTCTGCGGACACAGCAGCTGGTAATGGACCCCAGTTAAATTAAGGAAATCCGCACAAAAGTCCTCAATAGGATTGCAGCTTTGCAGTCGAAAATACTGATAGCTCTGGAAAGTTTCATCGAAAATCCCTCATCTAATATTTCTATTTTCGAACTAAGACCTGAAAGTTTGGAAATTCCATTGAAATGTTAAATCAATCAGTCACATGTGGCCTGTAACTTGGTCACCAACTTCGAGGTGGCGTCGATAAAGAAACTCTGGCAATGTTCTGTGCCTAACGGTACCCTACGTGTAGGCTTACCCTCCCCTCCCCAGCTCACCTTGAAAAAGCGAAGTTTTTGGCGTAGAAACTGAAAAAAACTGAAAAACCGATCTAAAAAATAGTCAAACTGTAGAACCGAAATGCCCCAGTCCTTAATGGGATTAGCTAGCAAGGCAACCATCGGAAAAGCGACCCGTATGTTTAAAATTTTGCTTCATACTAACAATATAAAACAGCTCTTCTTTTATGGAGGTAGCCTTAGTCATCAGGCATATGATTTCTTAATAACATGTTCTTTTAACCACTTTTTTGAAAAATGGCTTTCACTATTCTATCTTAGTTAAATCTTTTTTTTTTTTTTGCTCCTTTTGCAGTTATTCTCTTATTTTGATGCTGCATAAGCATGTTTCATGGAAAAGACGGACTGACGATCATATATATATGCTACTTACTCGGAGGACTGTGGTTCAACAGCTTGTAAGTTGCCCCAAATCCGTCAAAATCCATGATTGTATCGTCGGACACAAACAGCACCCTCAAGCTTTCGTTGAGTGAATAACATTTTACAGGAATAAACCCTGGTGTGCCCAAAATCTCAATGCCCCCCTCCTTAATGGGATTAGCTAGCAAGGCAACCATCGGAAAAGCGACCCGTATGTCTCAAGTTTTTGCTTCATACTAACGATATAAAACAGCTCTTCTTTCATGGAGGCAGCCTTAATAATCAGGCATATGATTTCTTAAAAACATGTTCCCCTAACCCCAAATCACTTTCTTGAAAAATGGCGTTCTCTATTCTTAGTTGAATCTTTTTTTTTTTTTTGCTGTTTTTGCTGGTATTCTTTTATTTTGATGCTGCGTAAGCATGTTTCATGGAAAAGACGGACTGATGATCATAAATATATGCTACTTACTTGGAGGACTGTGGTTCAACAGCTTCTAAGTTACCCCAAATCCGTCATAATCCATGTTTGCATCATCGGACACAAACAGTACCCTCAAGCTTTCATGTAGTGAATAAAATTTTACAGGAATAAACCTTGGTGTGCCACACAGTTTTCCAGGCAGTGCTTCACCACTGATCAAGACCAAACTCGCGTAAGAGGAAAATTTGAAGATTATAAGAGACGATATTCAGAATAAACTTGAGAGGGTACTCACCACTAGTCGTTGTGGATTCATATTTCGCTTCAAATCCACGAGCAACTGCTTTTCCAGGATGGAACATCACAAACATTTGGTTTCCACTCGACAACTGAGTCTCAATCCAATACAACCCCTGGCAAAATCGCCCCAACAAACGCGAACTTGTTGACCCACCATCATAAAGCTCCACATAAGAACAAGAATCCGAACAATTATTGGCTGAACACTCACTTAAGACAAAGTCAGTAAACGTAAACTTGACAATTTTGTCAGCTGGCGCGGTAATCTTCCAGGTACAATTTATAGACGCAGTGTAGTTACTCTTTGGGTAGTTTGTACTTCTTATTTTCCCGCTGCCTGAGAGAGGGATTGCCTCCTTGGGACAAACTGTAAACAATGGAAAAGGAGCAAGTGCGTGTGGGACAATAAGTAATTAGTAACAACCAATCAAAATGCTTATCTTTTAATTGTTGATTCGACCAATGGCCACAATCTATACAAACCAAAACGGCTCAAAACTATACTCTTCAGTCTGATACATTCCAATATGGTGTTTATAAGGAAGTAGCCCCAAGGCAAGAATATGAATATTTGAAACTCGTTACGGTGACCAATTTACATTATAAACTCAGTTGATGAAACCAAATTATCTTGTTATACTCCCCCACCGACGCAGCATCACATTTTCTTACCCCCTAATTCAAGAATATGAACATTGTTAAGAGATAAATTAAAGTTGGCATAGCTTCCCAATACATCACTACTTACACAATATATCAGAGATTCGCATTCACCCTGAGTTGATAACAGAGGAAACCTCCAATTTTATTAAGTAAGCTCCATATCATTACTTGTATGGGTGAATTTATTTCATGAAACATCTTCTCTCAGCGAACTCTTAGATCTCATGACGTTGTTTTCTCTACTTACTTGGAGGACTGTAGTTCAACAGCTTGTAAGTTGCCCCAAATCCTTCATAATCCATGTTTGCATCATCGGACACAAACAGCACCCTCAAGCTTTCATGCAGTGAATAAAATATGACAGGATTATCCCTTGGTGTACCACATAGTTTTCCAGGCAGCGCTTCATCACTGAAGCTATTCTGAACTTCCATATAATCACACAAGCACGCGGCGCCACCACAACGTTCAAGATTATAGTCTGGTATTGTGAGCTCAACACGGTATCCTTGTTTCCCTATAATCTTCCAGCTACATGTCTGGTTGAATGGATAGTTTCTTGGATTGAACGGAGAGGAGAAAGATCCTGATATTTCATCAAGGATCATATCTCTAGGACACACTGAAAAAATTTAAAAAGTCTACGTGAGGTTGAGGACAATGTCTCTTATCTACTGTAATTACTGAGTTCACGTAAAACAAGCTTTCGTTTATTTGCGATAATATAATGTGCGCTTAAAGCTTCTCTCTCTTTCGCTGTCTCTGTCTGTCTGTCTGTCTCCCCGTCTGTCTCCCTGTCTCTCTTTCTCTGTCTGTCTGTCTGTCTCCCTTTATGTCTGTCTCTCTGTCTCTCTTACTCACTGGTCATGAGGCTCCTTATGAACTAAGTATCGGGGCTGTCAGATTGACAGCATCACACTGGATGCCTTTTTAGATATAACATCACTAAACCAGCTTAGAGAGAGAGACAGAGAGAATACCTTTATTTTTTTTTATAAAAATATCACAATATACACGATCAAAAACGCTTACGTGTGTCTCTATCTATCGCCTCAAAAGAGGCATTGAATCCTTTGTTTACGGTGGCGCGGGATTCAAATGTCACTTGAAGGAAATTTCCATCTGAGTAAACAGGAGGAGGAAGCTTTTGACCACAAATCTTAAAGTCACCAGGCTTTCCAGCATGTGAAGCAACGTTTGATATAAAAACACGGGCACTCGTTGGTACTGCTCCAGCGCAGTCATCGTTTTCACCTGTTACCAGGGTGAAGTTAAAAAAGATCAGTTTGATAATTTTCCCACTGGGTACCGTGATATTCCATGTGGATGTTCTGCTTGTTGGGAAGTTGTTGGGAAAGTTAGGGCTCCAAAAATATCCACTCCAACCATTTAGGTTGACTTCAGATGAGTTGCCGGCTGTAAAGGAAAGATCACCATCAGTAATTGGATCGTTGAGAAAAAAATAAGTTCATTTACGAAATACTTTCCACGAAGCAAAGACGTTCAAGCAGAAATTATAGCCACAATTTATACCATATAAGTTATTCTATTAGTTGTAGTTATTTCGGTTAAAACGAGCTGATTTACCCGCTTCCCACTGAACCAAAGCTACAGTAACCATCTGATCATCTCAGCTCAAATTTTACATGCATAGGAAATTGTTTAAAAATTAGAGTATCTGCATTTAACCACAGCTTTGTGCACGCTGACATTTTCAGCAGGCAAAACGAAATGTCAGGAAACCCAGGATGAATGTATGAGTGTAAACAGCTCGATCGCCATTTTCATTTCTCCTGCTTCTGATGCTGATTTGTTCAGATAACATTCACGGTAGTTTCGTCAAACTGTGAGCTGTCGCGTGCTTGAGGTGTGGTTTCAGAAGCACTGCCCAAAATTCTCCGTAACAAGTCAGTGCGTGAAATAAGTTCATCGGATATTTCATTTGCAACTTGCTACTTCGTTGTCACGTCCAAACGTAACATGAAACAGGTTCTGTAAACGAGCCACTTCAGTCTTAAATTTAATTTATTCAATTCTTTAAAATTTATTCTTTGTTCTTTGTACAAAAAAGGAAAATGGCTGGAAAGCTAATCGTGACGGGGTAAGTTAAGTACATTAATAACACAAATTAAAGACATGGAGTCACTGACTCTTAAATGATAACGTAGACGATCGTATATTGTATGAGTGAATACCAGACGTTTTCTGAAATAAATTTAACATGTTTGCTGGGGCTTTACCATTATTGATATAAAGCATTAAGGTTCACACGGACTAGAAAAGTTATTGGAAGCACGTTAACTTCGAGAAATAAAGGAGTTGCATGGTCGTGCCAGTCTGCGAAGTACAGCAAACGAAGACGGTTTTTTTCTGAAGAATTAGAATTTTGTTAAGATAAGTCTTGCATGCCTGACCCCAGGCAGCAAGATCATAGGTTAAATAACGATGAATTAGTGACTTATACATGGATATTTAGTCGTAATGATCGAGGTACAGAGTGGCGTAGCTTTGTAAGCAGCCCAACATTTTTCCTAATTTTGTAACAATAGAATCAATGTGGTATTTCCAAGAGAGATTCGGATTAATAAGAACGCCCAGGTATTTTATATAAACTTTAGACTGAGGACGAACACGTGTTTGAACATCACGTAGCAGATGAATGACAATCTAGATTCTCTTTCATTTGGATTCATTTGGTGACGGGCTACAGAATTTAGGTAATCAGGTAATCAGGTAATCAGATGATTTCGAGTGCAATTTGGAATAAATAAGCACGAGTAAAATTTTTCAAAGAAAACAAAACTGCATGAGCCCGTAGGGTGTGTGGTCAATAGTCAAAGAAGCTCACAGATAGCCTATGAAATGCGAGCCTTGGATGTCGCAACATTTGGATACGCAAAAAATTTGCCACAGAACCAATGGCCGGCGTTCTCAGTAGGGTTTCTTCCGCCACAGCAGCTGAAAACAGCAGCTGAAAAACAGCTCTAACAACGAAAACACCGTAGAAAGCACTGCTTTTTGGTTGTCGGTTTGGAAAAAGTGTTGTTTAGAGAAGGCAATTGCCAAGGAAATCGAAAGTTACTAGCCGACCCAGCTTAACACTTTGCTCGTGCTACTCTACGCCGAAATTAAAAACAAGCATGGTTAAACCTGACAAACGACGATTCCATTTCATCGAAAATGATTGGGACACAGACTGAACAATTCCTTGAACTGTATATCCGGACTTTGAACTTTTTTGCGCCTTAAAGATGTGAAAATATCATTGTATATTATTGTTTTCATTGTTCGCGGTTGTTTGACCGAACGCACGGTTTGAATAAATTATTTTTGCAATTGATGCGCGCGCTTTGCTTCTGAGAAGCTATCTCTTACTTTTTGATGAATATTATACATGATTTTCTCGTACAGTTTGTAAAGGTAATCACATGATTTCGAGTGCAATTTGGAATAAATAAGCAAGAGTAAATTTTTTCAAAGACTAACAAAATTGCACAAGCCACCATCGTAAAGCTCAACATAGCAGCAAGAATCCGAATTACAATCGGCAGCACATGGACTAAGGGCAAAGTCAGTGAAGGCAAACTTTATCTTTTGACTGGCAGATCCTGTTATTTTCCACGTACAATTGGTAGACATGGCGTAGTTACTCATTGGGTGGTTCGGGCTGCTTATCTTTCCGCTACCAGAGAGAGGAATTACTTCCTTCGGAGAAACTGGAATAAAAATATTTCCGTTGAAATATGTGAGAGGAGAAAAAACCATTGCTATCATTCCTTCCTCTTTAGTTCCGGTCGAATGTCACTTGAAAGAGAAGGCACCTTAACAGATATTCTTAATGAGGGAGGCATTGAGGCCTTTTAGAAACGGCAAAACCGTAGAAAAAATCATCCAACACCAAAAAACCGGAAAAAAAATTCGATCAAAACCGAAAACCGCATGAAAAACTGTCAAAACCGATACATTTTCACACCGCAGTTATTAAAACCCTGATCGATCCGATACAGTAGTGACAGGTGGAGCATACATAGTAAGCTACACTAATTTCATTACAGGATTTATGAATGCCGTGGACTTGGCATTCGTATCTTCTAGTATCTGCTTAAATTAACAGCTGCTCTCCCTAGGGCCTCGAGCGTGGTCTCTCCGGACACAGCAGCTGGTAATGGACCCCAGTTAAATTAGGGAAATCCGCACAAAAGTCCTCAATAGGATTACAATTTTGCAGCCGCAAATAGTGATAGCTCTGGAAAGTTTCATCGAAAATCCCTCATCTAATATTTCTATTTTCGAACTAAGACCTGAAGGTTTGGAGATTCCATTGAAATGTTAAATCAATCAGTCACATGTGGCCTGTAACTTGGTCATTAACTTCGAGGTGGCGTTGTTAAAGAAACTCTGGCAATGTTCTGTGCCTAACGGTACCCTACGTGTAAGCTTACCCTCCCCAGCTCACCTTTGGGGAGGGGGAGGGTACGACTACACGTAGGCTACCTAGGGACCCCTGCGATATTTCATTGGTTTGTCAAGCATTCCACTCAATAACATTTGCGTTTAGTAGCTATTCGAGGTCAGCAGTGGAGGCGCGTAATTGCCAAATAGGTCAAATAGGAAAAATCAAAACCGCATCAGATATCAAATCCGAAAACCCGTTAGTATTTTTCGCGAAAACCGGAAACCAAATGCTAAAAAACGGATAATCTGCAAACCGCGATGAACACCAAAACCGAAAAAGCGACGTTTTTGGCGTAGAAACCGAAAAAAACGAAAAACCGATCTAAAAAATAGTCAAAACTGCAGAACCAAAAATCCCAATGCCCCCCTCCTTAATGGGATTAGCTAGCAAGGCAACCATCGGAAAAGCGACCCGTATGTTTAAAATTTTGCTTCATATTAACAATATAAAACAGCTCTTCTTTTATGGAGGTAGCCTTAGTCATCAGGCAAATGATTTCTTAATAACATGTTCTTTTAACCACTTTCTTGAAAAATGGCTTTCACTATTCTATGTTAGTTGAATTTTTTTTTTTGCTCCTTTTGCAGTTATTCTCTTATTTTGATGCTGCATAAGCATGTTTCATGGAAAAGACGGACTGACGATCGTATATATATGCTACTTACTTGGAGGACTGTGGTTCAGCAGGTTATAAGTTGCCCCAAATCCGTCAAAATCCATGATTGTATCGTCGGACACAAACAGCACCCTCAAGCTTTCGTTGAGTGAATAAAATTTTACAGGAATAAACCCTGGTGTGCCCAAAATCCCAATGCCCCCCTCCTTAATGGGATTAGCTAGCAAGAAAACAATCGGAAAAGCGACCCGTATCTCTCAAATTTTTGCTTCATACTAACGATATAAAACAGCTCTTCTTTCATGGAGGCAGCCTTAATAATCAGGCATATGATTTCTTAAAAACATGTTCCCCTAACCCCAAATCACTTTCTTGAAAAATGGCGTTCTCTATTCTTAGTTGAATCTTTTTTTTTTTTGTTTGCTGTTTTTGCTGGTATTCTTTTATTTTGATGCTGCATAAGCATGTTTCATGGAAAAGACGGACTGACGATCATATATATGCTACTTACTTGGAGGACTGTGGTTCAACAGCTTGTAAGTTGCCCCAAATCCGTTATAATCCATGTTTGCATCATCGGACACAAACAGTACCCTCAAGCTTTCATGTAGTGAATAAAATTTTACAGGAATAAACCTTGGTGTGCCACATAGTTTTCCAGGCAGTGCTTCACCACTGATCAAGACCAATTCGCGTAAGAGGAAAATTTGAAGATTATAAAAGACGATATTCAGAATAAACTTGAGAGGGTACTCACCACCGGTCGTTGTGGATTCATATTTCGCTTCAAATCCACGAGCAACTGCTTTTCCAGGATGGAACATCACAAACATTTGGTTTCCACTCGACAACTGAGTCTCATTCCAAGACGACCCCTGGCAAAATCGCCCCAGCAAAGGCGAACTTGTTGACCCACCATCATAAAGCTCCACATAAGAACAAGAATCCGAACAATTATTGGCTGAACACTCACTTAAGACAAAGTCAGTAAACGTAAACTTGACAATTTTGTCAGCTGGCGCGGTAATGTTCCAGGTACAATTTCTAGACGCAGTGTAGTTACTCTTTGGGTAGTTTGTACTTCTTATTTTCCCGCTGCCTGAGAGAGGAATTGCCTCCTTGGGACAAACTGTAAACAATGGAAAAGGAGCAAGTGCGTGTGGGACAATAAGTAATTAGTAACAACCAATCAAAATGCTTATCTTTTAATTGTTGATTCGACCAATGGCCAAAATCTATACAAACCAAAACGGCTCAAAACTATACTCTTCAGTCTGATACATTCCAATATGGTGTTTATAAGGAAGTAGGCCCAAGGCAAGAATATGAATATTTGAAACTCGTTACGGTGACCAATTTACATTATAAACTCAGTTGATGAAACTAAATCATCTTGTTATACTCCCCCACCGACGCAGCACCACATTTTCTTACCCCCTAATTCAAGAATATGAAGATTGTTAAGAGATAAATTAAAGTTGGCATTGCTTCCCAATACATCACCGCTTACACAATATATCAGAGATGTTCGCATTCACCCTGAGTTGATAACAGAGAAAACCTCCAATTTTATTAAGTAAGCTCCATATCATTACTTGTATGGGTGAATTTATTTCATGAAACATCTTCTCTCAGCGAACTCTTAGATCTCATGACGTTGTTTTCTCTACTTACTTGGAGGACTGTAGTTCAACAGGTTGTAAGTTGCCCCAAATCCGTCATAATCCATGTTTGTATCATCGGACACAAACACCACCCTCAGGCTTTCGTGCAGTGAATAAAATATGACAGGAATATACCTTGGTGTACCACATAGTTTTCCAGGCAGCGCTTCATCACTGAAGCTATTCTGAACTTCCATATAATCACACGAGCACGCGGTGCCACCACAACGTTCAAGATTATAGTCTGGTATTGTGAGCTTAACACGGTATCCTTGTTTCCCTATAATCTTCCAGCTACATGTCTGGTTGAATGGATAGTTTCTTGGATTAAAGGGAGAGGAGAAAGAACCTGACATTTCATCAAGGATCATATCTGTAGGACACACTGAAAAAATTTAAAAAGTCTACGTGAGGTTGAGGACAATGTCTCTTATCTACTGTAATTACTGAGTTCACGTAAAACAATCTTTCGTTTATTTGCGATAATGAAATGTGCGCTTAAAGCTTCTCTCTCTTTCGCTGTCTCTGTCTGTCTGTCTGTCTCCCCGTATGTTTCCCTGTCTCTCTTGCTCTGTCTGTCTGCCTGTCTGTCTCCCCCTATGTCTGTCTCTCTGTCTCTCTTACTCACTGGTCGTGAGGCTCCTTATGAACGAAGTATCGGGGCTGTCGATTGACAGCAACACACTGGATGCCTCTTTAGATAGAACATCACTAAACCAGCTTAGAGAGAGAGACAGAGAGAATACCTTTATTTTTTTTTATAAAAATATCACAATATACACGATCAAAAACTCTTACGTGTGTCGCTATCTATCGCCTCAAAAGAGGCATTGAATCCTTTGTTTACGGTGGCGCGGGATTCAAATGTCACTTGAAGGAAATTTCCATCTGAGTAAACAGGACGAGGAAGCTTTTGGCCACAAATCTTAAAGTCACCAGGCTTTCCGAAATGTGAGGCAACGTTTGATATAAAAATACGGGCACTCGTTGGTACTGCTCCAGCGCAGTCATCGTTTTCACCTGTTACCAGGGTGAAGTTCAAAAAGATCAGTTTGATAATTTTCCCACTGGGTACCGTGATATTCCATGTGGATGTTCTGTTTGTTGGGGAGTTGTTGGGAAAATTAGGGCTCCAAAAATATCCTCTCCAGCCATTTAGGTTGACTTCAGATGAGTTGCCGGCTGTAAAGGAAAGATCACCATCAGTTATTGGATCGTTGAGAAAAAATAGGTTCATTTACTAAATACTTTCCATGAAGCAAAGACGCTCAAGCAGAAATTATAGCCACAATTTATACCATATAAGTTATTCTATTAGTTGTAGTTATTTCGGTTAAAACGAACGAACGCTTCCCACTTAATCAAAGTTACACTTACCATCTAGTCATCTCAGCTCAAATTTTACATGCATAGGAAATTATTTACAAATTAGAGTATCTGCATTTAACCACAGCTTTGGGCAAGCTGACATTTTCAGTGGGCACGACAAAATGTCAGGAAACCCAGGATGAATGTAGGAGTGTAAATAGCTCGATCACCATTTTCATTTCTCCTGCTTCTTATACTGATTTGTTCAGATAACATTCACGGTTGTTTCGTCAAACTGTGAGCTGTCGCGTGCTTTGAGGTGTGGTTTTAGAAGCACTCCCCGAAATTCTCCGTGACGAGTCAGTGCGTTAAATAATTTTTTCGGATATTTCATTTGCAACTTGTTACTTCCTCGTCACGTCCAAACGTGACATGAATCAGGTTCTGTAAACAAGCCACTTCAGTCTTATTTAATTTATTCAATTTTTAAAATTCATTCTTTGTTCTTTGTACAAAAAAAGAAAAGTGATAGTTTTCCCAGCAAATGGCTGGAAAGCTAATCATGACGGGGTAAGATAATTACATGAATAACACAAATTAAAGACAAGGAGTCACTGACTCTTAAATGATGACGGAGACGATCGTGTATTGTATGAGTGAATATCAGACGTTTTATGAAATAAATTTAACATGTTTGCTGGGGCTTTATCATTATTGATATCATACATTAAGGTTGATACGGACTCATAATATAGAAAAATTATTGGAAGCACGTTAGCTTCGAGAAATAAAGGAACTGCATGGTCATGCCAGTCCGCGAAGTACGAAGACAGCTCTTTTCTGAAGAATTAGAATTTTGTTAAGATAAGCCTTGCATGCCTGACCCCAGGCAGCAAGACCATAGGTTAAATAAGGATTAATTAGTGACTTATACATGCTTTGCAAGTAGCCCAACATTTTTATTAATTTTGTAACAATAGAATCAATGTGGTATTTCCAAGAGAGATTGTGATCAATAAGAACGCCCAGGTATTTTATGTGAACTTTAGACTGAGGACCAACATATTTTTTCTTTACATTATCAAACATGCAAAGTTTTGGTTGGTAAGCGAGTCGCTTTCGGTGACGGGCTACAAAATTTCCCCAAAAAAGCAATAGACTTTCACAAAGCAGACGAGTGGTACTTACCCAAAAAAATAAGAATTATTGATAGGACTGAACATTTTTCCCTTGAGGATACCCACGCCGGATCCAATTTCGACAAGCCTTAATTAAAAACCCGTTGACGCGCTTGCGGAACAATATTCTTCACTTTACCAATGTCTCTTCGCCGATTGACTTTACATGAGAAAGTTATCTTAGAATCAACCAATTTTTAGAAACGGATTTCACTATAAAAGTTGTTGCACTATGTTGCAATATTTTGTCATCTTCGCACTCGCACAACACGTACAACTATGCAAGTAGCATAGGCACACCGCACTTTGTTTGATTTAATGAACCCTCGTCTGCATTGAATTACCTGAAAACTGCATTTATTTTAACCAATCAGAACTGAGTAGTTTTTTCATGTATATTATTAGGAATAAAAAAGGAGGTGAAATTTTTACAATTATACAACAAACGAACCGAACTTAACGACCTAACATGGAGAAGAGAAAGAAATTGAGTCATATATATCATTGACAACATCACGTCAAAACTGACCAATCATATTACAAGTTTGGTCATATTACGAATGTGACCGATCATATTAACGAATTGAGTCATATATATCATTGACAACATCACGTCAAAACTGACCAATCATATTACAAGTTTGGTCATATTACAAATGTGACCGATCATATTATAAATATTTCCAGTGTTAGCCCTTAGTCAAAGCGAATGCCTAACGAAGGGCTAATAAAGGGCTAACCCTAGTAACGACAGCTTTGAAACTCCTTACGGTGGCCAATTTCCGTTATCAACTAAATTACCCTGTAACACCCAATTTATACGAGTCAAATGTAAAAAAGAAGTTATTAAAAAACGTTTAAATGTGGTTAAATGAGAATATCTCATATAAACTTCCTTCGAAGATGATAAAAATCAACCCAAGGATACCTTTCGATATGAATATAACCAATTTCCAAAAAACATGGTATGGGCCAACTAAACTACACAGCGAGTAAAGTTCACAACGTTTCAACAGTTTGATTCGCTTGAACATCACGTAGCAGATGAATGACAATCTAGATTCTCTTTCATTTGGATTCATTTGGTGAAGGGCTACAGAATTTCCCCAAAAATGCAATAAACTTTCACAAAGCAGACGAGTGGTACTTACCCAGAATAAGAATAATTGATAGGACTTTAAACATTTTTCCCTTGAGCATACCCACGCAAGATCCAATTTCGACAAGCATTAGTTAAAAACCCGTTGAATTGCTTGCGTAACAACTTTCTTCACTTTGCCAATGTCTCTTCTAATAAAGGTTGTCAGTTTTAACATGGAACTGAGCAAATAACGTCAAAAAGCAACGATGCTTCGACCGCTCAACGGTCATTGCCAAGTTACAGGATAAAATAATTATCATGTCCCTAGGTAATCAATTGTAAAACTGCTAATTGATACTGACGTAAAACTCCAAAATATTTACATAGAAAAAATAGGAGAAAACTGCGGCAATAATGATAAAAAACACTACAATATTAAAAGTAGTAGCTTCACCCAAATCAATGTGTATCCTTAGTTTTCTACGGAGCCAGAACGTGTCAGGATTTCCTCAAAAAACAATAAACTTACACAAAGCAGACGAGTGGTATTAACTCAGAGTAAAAATTGTTAAAAAGATTTGGAACATTTTACCCTTTAGGATACCCACGCCGGGAATAATTTCGGCAAGCCTAAGTTAAAATCCTTGTGATGCGCTTGTCGAAACAATTATCTTTCCTTTACCAATATCTCTTGGCTGATTGACTTGACATGTAAGAAACAAAAAACAAAATCCTTTGTGCGGTGGCACATGGTATGAGGCAACTACACAGCGAGTAAAGTTCACAGCGTTTCAACACTTTGATTCGTTTGAACATCACGTAGCAGATGAATGACAATCTAGATTCTCTTTCATTTGGATTCATTTAATGACGGGCTACAGAATTTCCCCAAAAAAGGAAATAGACTTTCACAAAGCAGACGAGTGGTACTTACCCAGAATAAGAAGTATTGATAGGACTTTGAACATTTTTCCCTTGAGGATACCCACGCCGGATCCAATTTCGACAAGCCTTAATTAAAAACTAGTTGACGCACTTGTGGAACAATAATCTTTACTTTACCAATGTCTTTTCGCCGATTGACTTTACCTGAGAAAGTTATCTTAGAATCAACCAATTTTTAGAAACGGATTTCACTATAATATACTCGCACAACACGTACAACTATGCAAGTAGCATAGCCACGTACACCGCACTTTGTTTGATTCAAGGAAGCCTCGTCTGCATTGAATTACCTGAAAACTGCATTTATTTTAACCAATCAGAACTGAGTAGTTTTTTCATGAATATTATTAGGAATAAAAAAGGAGGTGGAATTTTTACAATTACACAACAAACGAATCGAACTTAACGACCTAACATGGGGAAGAGAAAGAAATTGAGTCATATATATCATTGACAACATCACGTCAAAACTGACCAATCATATTACAAGTTTGGTAATATTATAAATGTGACCGATCATATTAACGAATTGAGTCATATATATCATTGACAACATCACGTCAAAACTGACCAATCATATTACAAGTTTGGTCATATTACAAATGTGACCGATCATATTACAAGTATTTCCAGTGTTAGCCCTTCGTCAAAGCGAATGCCTAACGAAGGGCTAATAAAGGGCTAACCCTAGAAACGACAGCTTTGAAACTCCTTACGGTGGCCAATTTCCGTTATCAACTAAATTACCCTGTAACACCCAATTTATACGAGTCAAATGTAAAAAAGAAGTTATTAAAAAACGTTTAAATGTGGTTAAATGAGAATATCTCATATAAACTTCCTTCGAAGATGATAAAAATCAACCCAAGGATACCTTTCGATATGAATATAACCAATTTCCAAAAAACATGGTATGGGCCAACTAAACTACACAGCGAGTAAAGTTCACAACGTTTCAACAGTTTTATTCGCTTGAACATCACGTAGCAGATGAATGACAATCTAGATTCTCTTTCATTTGGATTCATTTGGTGAAGGGCTACAGAATTTCCCCAAAAATGCAATAAACTTTCACAAAGCAGACGAGTGGTACTTACCCAGAATAAGAATAATTGATAGGACTTTAAACATTTTTCCCTTGAGCATACCCACGCAAGATCCAATTTCGACAAGCATTAGTTAAAAACCCGTTGACGTGCTTGCATAACAATTTTCTTCACTTTGCCAATGTCTCTTCTAATAAAGGTTGTCAGTTTTAACATGGAACTGAGCAAATAACGTCAAAAAGCAACGATGCTTCGACCGCTCAACGGTCATTGCCAAGTTACAGGATAAAATAATTATCATGCCCCTAGGTAATCAATTGTAAAACTGTTAATTGATACTGACGTAAAACTCCAAAATATTTACGTAGAAAAAAATAGGAGAAAACTGCGGCAATAATGAAAAAAAAAAACACTACAATATTAAATGTAGTAGCTTCACCCAAAACAATGTGTATCCTTGGTTTTTTATGGAGCCAGAACGTGACAGGATTTCCTCAAAAAACAATAAACTTACACAAAGCAGACGAGTGGTATTAACTCAGAGTAAAAATTGTTAAAAAGATTTGGAACATTTTACCCTTTAGGATACCCACGCCGGGAATAATTTCGGCAAGCCTAAGTTAAAATCCTTGTGATGCGCTTGTCGAAACAATTATCTTTCCTTTACCAATATCTCTTGGCTGATTGACTTTACATGTAAGAAACAAAAAACAAAATCATTTGTGCGGTGGCACATGGTATGAGGCAACTACACAGCGAGTAAAGTTCACAGCGTTTCAACAGTTTGATTCGTTTGAACATCATGTAGCAGATGAATGACAATCTAGATTCTCTTTCATTTGGATTCATTTAATGACGGGCTACAGAATTTCCCCAAAAAAGCAATAGACTTTCACAAAGCAGACGCGTGGTACTTACCCAGAATAAGAAGTATTGATAGGACTTTGAACATTTTTCCCTTGAGGATAACCACGCCGGATCCAATTTCGACAAGCCTTAATTAAAAACTAGTTGACGCACCTGTGGAACAATAATCTTCACTTTACCAATGTCTTTTCGCCGATTGACTTTACATGAGAAAGTTATCTTAGAATCAAACAATTTTTAGAAACGGATTTCACTATAAAAGTTGTTGCACTATGTTGCAATACATTGTCACCTTCGCACTCGCACAACACGTACAACTATGCAATTATCATAAGCACGAACACCGCACTTTGTTTGATTTCGTAGTAAATAATATACATGAAAAAATTACTTCTGATTGGTTAAGATGAATGCAGTTTTAAGGTAATTCAAAGCGGAAGAGAGTTACTTCAGTACATTCTGATTGGTCAATAGTCAAAGAAACTCACAGATAGCCTATCAAATGCGAGTCTTGGATGTCGCAAGATTTGGATACGCCAAAAATTTGCCACCGAACCAATGGCCGGCGTTCTCAGCTGAAAACAGCAGCTGAAAAACAGCTCTAACAACGACCACCCGTCGACGCGTTTGCGTAACAATTTTCTTCACTTTGCCAATGTCTCTTCGAATAAAGGTTGTCTGTTTTAACATGGAACTGAGCAAATAACGTTAAAAAGCAACGATGCTTCGACCGTTCAACGGTCATTTCCAAGTTACAGGATAAAATAATTATCATATCCCTTGGTAATCAATTGAGCCGTCCCAGTTCACCTCGGAGATGGCAATTTTGTGAATTTTGCTGAGTATTCTGTTGAATGCTTGGCTGCTGTCACATGTTCCACCATTCCTTGCAGAAAATATGAATACGGATCTTACCTTGCGCGGTCCTGAATTTTATGAAAATTTGTTTAAAAATAAATTAGACTTACTTCTTTTCGAAACTATACCAAGACCGTTAACAGAACAGCTTTACCGGCCCGTTAAGGTACCGGCACCTTCGAGAAATGGCCCCGAGGTCCTTTTCCTTCCCAGCCCTAGTCCCACGCAACAATTTCACCTGACTATATCAGAATATCCGCCATCTTCTCCGTGTGGACATACTATGAGGCTTACATGACACTCATTATAAGTTGTCTTTGACACGAACAAAATGTTGCAATCGGTCTGTAGACGTGTTCCTTTTAAGAGATCTCTGACTGCCCAGGTAATTATATCTGTTCTAGACCGCACTTCATAGGAGTGCTTCTCATAAACATGCCCTTCGTGCGTCTGTCCTCCGAGAGATCATAGTTCTGAACCAATCAAAATACAATGTACAATTCAGCGTATAATATAGCCCCTTGTAGATAGTTAGTTAGCTGAGTATTCTAAAATTGTGCTGTTAAGAAAAATATAAAATGAGAACATAAATCTGTTATTTTGTAGAATCTTGTAGATAGTAAACTAAATAAATTTGATTACTTGCCATTGATTTCTATGCATGATTGTTAATTTGTTTTTAGCCGTCATCAGCTGTCACGCAATAAAAATCTTAAGCTTATAATTTGACTTTTGATATGACTCTCTGGCTGCTCTTCAGTTAAGCAAGAGGTTTCTGAGTCAAACAAAAGATGAGAGTCTCACGATATGCAGTCAAGAAGATGGCATAAGGAGAATTTTACTAAACAATCCAAAACGAAGGTAGAGCACTAACTCATAATTGTTACTGTGACAATCACTTTGAGGCTGCAGAATTCGTGTTACTTTCTTACACACTTTGCCAAGTCATATGGAACCATTGAATGAGTGGTAATAACTATACAAAGTCCTTCAATCATTACCCTAAAACTAGAGGAATGAAACTCATGAGTGCTTGCACGTGAAAGAAACTGTTTGTTTGGCTGGGAACATTGTGCGGATGCTGAAGCCATGTGAAAAATTGTTATTAATTTATTACTATTAATAATAGTGTGCCTTTTTTCCCTTCAGGAATGCGGCCCTTTCCTTGAAAATGCTGGATGCAATTAAGTCAAACCTACTTCAAAATGTAGACTCTGAACTTAGAGTTATTGTCTTGTCTGCAAATGGAGGTGTTTTTTCCTCTGGACATGACCTTAAAGAACTGGTAAGGCCACAGTCCTTGTAGCAAAATGACTAGGTCGCTGAGCTGTGTTGGTTTGGCAGAGGACTTGAAGTTGGTGATCAATGGTATATAAACTGCTTTGGTGCGCTTTAAAAAGCTAAATTTGCTTCTTAGGTTCTTTTACCATCAACAATTTGTAGTTGATCATCACCTTACAAGTTCTTTTGGTGTTAAAAAAATGTTCATTTAAGTTATGTTTTGCAGGAGCAGGCTACCCTTTCAAAAAATTTTTAAGACAATTATCACTACAAACCTAGTCCTCAGAGGTAGTTTTAAAATATTCAAACTGGCCTGCAAAGTGTATTGAGCACTGAATGAGAATTTTTTCTATTACAAATTGCAGACAGAAGAAGAAGGAACTGACCATCATGCCCAAATCTTTCATCGTTGCACTGAAGTCATGACACTTGTTCAGGTGTGTAATTTAATGTACTCAGTTTTTTCTTTTATTCCCTAAACCTCTAAGAGTGACTAACATCTAATTTTTCCTTACAATATCACCCCTTAATCTCACATTAACATCACAAGTGTAAAGGAAATGATTGCCAACCAAAGAAACTCTTGATTGTCAAACAAATTCTCTTTATCAGTACCTTAGGAAATGAACAGAGAACAGTATGGAGAATATGCATATTGAGGTTGGGAAGAAAAGGTTGATCTACTATATATATACCTGATAGCATCAATTGTTACTAAATTTCTGTCATTTCTGTAGTAACACACAGAGAAATTGTTGAAGATTTACTGAAAAGAAAACAAAAATAATTAGTTTAGAACCTCTAAACAATAAAACACAAATTTATTTTTTTTTAAATTTAATTCAAATATTTCAGGATATTTCTGTTCCTGTCATAGCACAAGTGAATGGTAGGTATAGGAATTCACATGAATGCTAGTGCATTTTGACATCTATGGGTAGGAATATTGGCGAGAAAGTTTTTGTTTCCTAGTCAATGTGCTCTCTTTATTTTTTGCATAATTCTTTGGTGATTGCTTACAGTATAGGAAGGGCCATGGGTTCAGAGCCACTTTAACCCTTTAACTCCCAAGAATCCATTAGTAATTCTCCCTACAGTCTGACATACAATTTATGTTATGTTAGTTTGGAGAATTTAAAATTGGATCAACCAACAATGCCCTAATTGATATATTTCTTTATTCTCATTACTTGTCTGCTTTCTATAGTGCTGATAGTGTAAGGAGAAATTCTGTCTTGGTCACCAGTGGGACTTAAAGGGTTAAATCATCAAAACAATAAGGTTGCTCTGAACCAACTGTATAGTGCTCCGTATGAGTAAGAGGAACCTTACAGAATTGTGGTTGATTATACCAAGAAAATGGTTGATTAACTAAAGAAAAAATAAATGCATATATGCCTCCATGGTCATTAATCTTTTCGCTCTGCAGCTTTCACAGAGTAGTTTTTTGTAATTTATTGAAGGTTCATTTTTTATATAATTTACAGGACTTGCAACTGCCACAGGATGCCAATTAGTAGCCAGTTGTGATATTGCAGTGGCCTCCTCTAATTCACAATTTGCTACACCAGGGTGAGTATGCACAGAAAAACAAGACTTCAAGGAGAAGAGACACTTTGTACAATATAGAAAATTGTAGAAAAATTGTAGAAAACACCACTTGTTCATGAAATAAACAGTATGGCTGCCAATCATTTTTGTAGGTTAGCCAAACATTTTATGGCGTGAAGCCAGATACATTAAAAAATTAAAATTAAAAAAAAAAGGAGCATTATGTAATTATATTTTATGAAAATTCTTAATAATAGACTACAAACACTAAGAAATATAATTATTACAACCTGTTACTTGACCTATTTGAAGACAGGTCACTAAATTTGAAATGTCCAATATAGTTTTATACTCACCATGATAACCAAAATGGTCACAGCTTGGAGTGTATTCCATAAACTATCTGAATACTTCAATTTGCTTGAGATGCCTTCATGATCAAGGAAAACCAAGAACTGCATGCAAAGGCTACAAGACTATGTCTACATTGTCCATCTTCATCTATTAACCTACATCGCTTGTACATGAAATCAGCATGAATAACAAGGCTTGCAGAAATCTCATAAGTCTAAGAATTCATAGTTTTTGAAAGCCTTTATAAATCATTACATTGTTTTATTTTGTTGTTTGGTTGTTGTTTTTCACTTTTTAGTGTCAACATTGGGTTATTTTGTTCTACTCCTGGAGTTGCTTTGGCTCGTGCTGTACCCAGACAAGTGGCATTAGAAATGTTATTTACTGGCAACCCTATTAGTGCAGATGGTAAAGACATTTTTCCTGGCTAGAGATATTTTAGGATTTTTAAGTGACAGTTGTATCTCTATTTAGTTCTTCTTCACTTGGTGTATCGAGAGAGAAGACTTAGGATAACATGGTTTAGATCCCTGCGATGTGAACCTTTTCCTCCCCCTTATGCCTACCCCCCCTTCAGTAAGAACGTATCTATTTTGCGGCTGACGGCTAGTCGCACCAACAGCTCAGTCTACTGATGGAATGCTGGATCATATCATAACCATATTGTGTTATTTTCCAATTTAACAGATGCTCTTAAGTCTGGCCTCCTTAGCAAGGTTGTACCTGAGGAAAAACTAGAAGAAGAAGTCAATGCGATTGCTACAAAGATTGCTTCATTAAGTCAGCCTGTTGTAGCTATGAGAAAGTCATGTTTCTACTCACAAACCATGAGAGGACGGGATCAAGCTTATGTGTGAGTTTTAGCTAAGAATGACAGAAATCTCAAAATTTCACGCGAAAATGTGGTGCTTGGCTAGTTGAAACTAATTTTTAGGGTTATTTAGCTACGAGGCCCATTAAGATATGTAATACTTACATTTTGAACGTCTATAATCTATTTATGTTGCTTCAACTTCATTGAATAATTCCAGTTTAGAGCGCCTCTCAAATGAGTTTTGTCAAAACGAAACCATGTATTTCCAATTGCCAACGAGAACAAAGGAAAATATCACCATAAGCCGATAAGATCTCGAATTGAAAGCGAGTCGCTTCCGAAGAGCGGGAAAACGCAAATGAACAAGACGTCAATCGCTTAAGATTTGTATCTTGTTAGAGTAGGGATTAACACTAACTTACTACACCAAATGATCAAGTGTAGAGGAGCGCTTTCCATTTTACTGTCTAGAACCAAAAGTTAAGTAATCTTAAAAGGTGAAAATGACCTTATTGAGGCTTAAAACGGAATTTAGAGTCATAGCTTATTTTTTTTCCTATATTCACGTAGCTGATAATTTTTGTTGCTTTTCAGAGAGGCGGAGGCCGTGATGGTTGAGAACCTGAAGCTTCGTGATGGGCAGGAAGGAATCAAGGCTTTTCTTCAAAAAAAGAAGCCATCTTGGACACACAACTGACTGTCAGCTGTAGTTCGTGTCTACACAATATTCAATTGCGTTGGTTTCGATTTACTTCACTACGCTCTGTGATTGGTTAAAAAAAACTCACGCCATTCTCTTAACCAATCAGATGTAAAACCTAAATCAATCGGTGCCCGGTCACTCACGTTTCCCGCGCTTCGGGCAATGTTTGAACTCTATAATCTCATTCACTTTTTGTGATATGTCTCTTGTTCTGTTTGGCCGTTGGTATAATTGGGAAAAAACAAGGTAGGGGTTGTTCGTCAGTCCAGTGTTATACTTCAGCAGTCCAAAGAAAAAGGTACTTTATCCTCCCGGAGGAGAATTTTAATTGTTTGTTCACGTGAATTGACCTTCAAAGTATTACATTTGCGCACACGATTATTTATTTAAACTAATGTACCGTTTTTGCATATAACATTTAAAAACAAACTCAACGGATACAACGCACTAAATTGATGATGGCATGAGTCATGTCGAAACATGTCTACAAAAGATTTTTCTCGTGAATTTGAAATTTGTTTTAAGAATAATAATTATTAATAAAATGCAATAATACAAATAAATTCCGAAATTCAAACCTGAACTCGCAGATGTGCAACATAGGTTTCTCATAGCTGAGCACTTGCAATTATCCAGGAATTGCCAGAAAGGTGTAATCATAACTTAAGAAGGAAGTTTTTCCACGCAATAACAAGTGCATACAACGTTGACAAAAGGGAAACCTAAGTTTTCGCCACGACGTAAAATCCACGAAAAGCAATGGTTAAAATAACTCTTTCAATTGAGAGGATTTACCTTCTTCGTCAGTAACAGCACTTTCTTATTTCCCTACCCACTCTGCGAGTTAAATATACCTGTCCCTTCCAAAAAGGTTGAGCATCTTCAAACAGTCGTCAACAAGACTCTCTTCTGCCCAACGACTAATCTTTCTCGTCGTGATGTCACAAACTAGAAATTTGCGCGCGCTTGTATTAACAAATAAAATTCATAATTGATTTCTGACGTCAACGAGAGGATATCTCCCAACCTCTTTCCCAAGGTCCTCTCCTCATGCCTCGACTCAGTGGTAAAAGCAAGTTCAATAATCGTTGGGAAATGCATATATATAGTCAAATAGATCATTTAGTCGACATGAAGAAAAGTCGAGCAAACCAAAAACATCACAGAATTTCTGGTCCTATTTACAACTACTAGTTTCAGTAGTGTTCTTAGCTGCGAGGATCTTCTAATTTCATCTCTCCACCGCAGTGTAAATATGTGAATTTTCATATATCTAAATTACATCACAGAATGTTAAAGAGGAAGTAGAGGGGTATTTCTGCTACACTTGACTTCTGCAGCGACTGAACTTGACCTCTTCCAAAATGATTTTAGCGCGGACGTGTTAGCTGGAAGAGAAGATTAAGTAACATTCGCTAAAGCAGAGAGAAGGACGTGTACATGTAGGCACAAACTGAAGAGAGATTTTTGAAAACTGGTTTTAACGTTTTCATTTAGTAGTCAAACCCATTCAAAACCAAGTTTAGGATACCAAGTATAGTAAATGTAGTAAGGCTCTTCTTTATAAGTTTATAAGAAGGCTCTATGAAATGAAATAACACAAGGTGACCCTGTTAGCTTCGAGAACGTGCCTCATCTGTTGTGACCACGTGAACATGCTGCTTTTACTTCCTGGTAATGAGTAAATATAAATGAGAGGCGATTTCGTTCAAGACAAGGAACAAGATTAGTTTCGAAAAGATACAGCGAAGACTAAGGAAGGATTCTCCCCTCGATTGAACGAGTTTAAACATGGTAAGAATTTTTTTTTCCATAATTAACTTATACGCCTCTTTTTCCAAACCTTCTAAAAAATTTTCCGAATTTTACGGAAAGTGCAGATGCCATTCATTTGCTGCTAAGCCATAAAAGCAGGCTTATTGTTCGACATCTTCGCAAATATAGCATTAATATCATCTGATGTGCTTTAGCTTTTTCTTTCAGGGTTGTTCAATGATCATAACAGCTGTTGCTTTTCTTCTTTGCCTTTCATATTCAAGTGCATCACCGGTGAGTTTTACAAATTGTGAGCGATTAAGAATTCTGTTGCATTTTGATAGTGACTCTGGTGGAAATCCGCCAGCGTAACAGTTCTTTGTTTTTACTGAGATTTTTAAACGATTTCCCGGTTTGAGTAATATCCCTAAGCTAAACCTTTCAGAGAAAAGTTTTGTAAGAGTGAACGCACAGTCGTTCTTAGACATAGACGATAGAGGATGGTGACTGAGCATGCTTAATTACACCTTTTTATAACTCAAAGATTGATTTGGACTTCAGGCACAAATTGCGTGTCATAAAAATTTGCAACAGAAGCCAGGGAAAGCTGATTACACTGATGAAGACATTTCCGTATTTTAGATCTGAATCGCCCTTACGATCTATGATTCTCCTCCTGTTTGCATTGCCCTTTTTGGCTTTTTATCTCAATGACCCTCTGAAATACATAGCTCTTTCTTGTTCTCTTTCAAAAACCCTTTTTTTGCTTCTGCAAGTGATATTGGTTTTTTCACCTCGCCACTCAACTACATTTAGACATTTTTGAAATTCTAATTTTTATGGAGTACCTTAATGAATGTTTCTATTTTTGCGCTGATTTAGTTGCTTGGTATGGAAATAAGAGTTACGTGATTTATTCGTTAAATTATCACAGTTCTAATAATAGTAAACACTTCTTCCAAGGCTTTTATTCCAAAAAGCCAGTGACAATAGAATTTCTAGCTTGAAAAATCCTGAAAGTATACATTGCGAAAAAGTTCAGGGCGCACGGTTCTTACATTCACCAATCCCAGCACGGCCACTGTCTAATAATAGCCATGATAAGACTTTTAAAAAATTTGTCTACATTTACTGACTAAGATTCGATGGATGAGTTCTTTCTTACTCCTTCCTGCCATTCGCAAAGCCTTTGTAACATAACACAGCATGCTTTTACTTAACAGAGGCTATCACAGAACCCTATATATCTAATAAGTAACCCGGTAGACATTGTTGTTTCCTTCATTTCTAACAGCCAGAGGCTTTCCTGGATTAAAGCTTTGCGGCGGAGGAATGCCAACTAATTGCTGGGCCCATGAGTGGAAATATCGATGCTCCTTTAATAACTACTGGTTAAATTGCAAAGTCAACCTTAGCGGGCCTAAATTGGACTGTCCTGTTTATCGTCACTTTTATTATGGCAGTCTGAGATGCTGTTACGTTAAGTGCCCTTAGATAATTGTGTTAGGACGTTGTACAATTTTGTTATTTTACTTAAAATAATCAAGTTTCGACACAATACTCAATTCCTTAAATTGTATTTTATCTATGTTTCAGTTTGTTATCATCCCAAGTTAAAAAAACAAGCCTGAGTGGCTTTGGAAAAGGATAAAGTAGAATAGTATAATATAATAGAATAGTAGAATATATGATCTTAGCGCCATGTATCGCCTCTCCATCCATTTTAAATATGTAGGCCGACCATGAAAGCCCACAAACTATCGCTGTGCATCTTCATATTGTGTTGTAGTAAACGGATTGAAATTAAAATTGTGCACGATTGAAAACTTGTTTACTGGTTTTTCTTTGCGCTTTTTTCGACTTCGTTTTCAATATCTATTCTATATGGAGAGATGTCAGTTCCAATTTTTGCATTTTTTATGATGTCAGAGTCTCCATATAACAGAAAGGATAGGTTGAAAAAATCTGGACTCTAGGTTCATCTCGGTTGCAGTTGCAGTTTATTTATGCGTCTTTTTCTTTTTTATTTATTTAACACCGCTCGTAACCGTTTGTGGAAAAAATATAATTTTAAAACTATGCTTCGATTTAATTCTTTCTTCTTTGAGGAAACATTACAAAATGCAACAACCGGGTAAGGGTGGGACAAGCCTTTTTTTAGGATATCCACTCCAGACCCCTCTCTATTCAGAGTAAGCAGCGCATCCCTAGAAAAGGCTGCTTGGTGGCCTGGGTAAGCCGAATGATCAAATGATGTTGTTGTCTCTGTTAACAAGCAAGCGACCACGTTACGCCAGACCACCTACATGCAGAGTTATAACTGCGACTTCAGTACCATCCAGCACCTGTCGTTTTCGTCATGCTCCATCGCTGTAGGTCTTTCCTTCCCGCCTGCGCTCCGTACGTTTAAAGTGAGGACCAGCTCGCGCGCGCCAATCCCACTCTTTAGGCCCAGGGAAGATTTAGAGTGGCTTGACAGGCTGAGACGGCTGTAAGATCCGTATGGTTGTAGTTTTTACATCAGAGGTGGTTTCCCCCATCTTCTGGCTTAAGAGCCCGCTGTCGGAAGAATAATGTCTATTTACCCATAGCTGGAGCACGGTCTCTCTGTCATGTCCTTGAACCTAGGGTCATTGCACGACTGAACTGTCCATTACACCTGGTTCGGGACTCGTTATTCACTGGAAAGCCAACTTACTCAGAGCTAACCTTCACTGAAAGCCTTTCACTATCCGCCACCTGTGACCCGCTAGGTTTGGGATGGTCGCCACGGATTTGCTCAGAGTCCCTGTCTTAGTCTAATGCTTTTAAAATAAATGTATATTGTTTGATTTCCACAGTCCTGGTGTGTTATCCAATATAATTTTCCTGAATTTCCCGGTTCAGCGCTGTCTGTTTCTCTAGAACTTTGCTGAAATAAACCAAAAAAATAAAGATTGCGTTACATATGTCACGTTACCTAATTTACATCAAGCCTCGCTTTGACTATCACTTCTCAGAAAGAAAGCGGAAGTGTTGTCCTCAATCTTCGAGGAAGGGATACCTAGCTTTCAATCGGCTGTAAGATTTGTTTTGCTGTCTTCCTCAGTTCTTTCGATTGGCAAATTAATTACAGATTCGATTGTTTTCTCGGAAAGGGAGGTTTCAATCTGGATGGATGCCCAGCGCTGCTGAGGTAAGCGATTTGATATATCGCATAAACATAGAACATATAAACAGAATTTCGCCATTGCTTGACCGGATTACACCAAAGTTTACAGCGTTTTGCTGGATTTATGCTTGTATCTCCGTACAGAAACTATATATACATATATTCTTAATAATTCATTGCTTCTTGTTAGATTTTTCATATCGTTGAGCTTCAATCGTTATGATTTATTCCCTGCTTCTCGCACAACGGGAATAAGTGGCAACGTTTTCGATGCACGCCACGTTTCGGTTGTTCATACGATTTGTTCAAATAAATAAACTTAACGATCAAGAGATCATTTGGTTAAGTTTACATTCGGTTGATAACCATAATTTGTGCGTAGAAATCAAAGTTTAAGCTCCCTGACTCGAAACTTTCATCTGAAAGAAAGGAGAAGTAGAATTATCTGTGTACTCGTTGCTGCATTTAGTTCTTCACTCATACATGAATGCATGTTCCGAGCCCTTATACCGTTAAATATCTCTGTTTGAAGCCCGCGAAATATTAACAGAATCTACCGTGAGGGTACTTAACTTAAGGTCGGAAAGGCTTCAGTGGAGATTATTTCGAAAGGAACAACTCTAAATTTCAATAGTTTTGATACACTCCTTGAATAACATGACATGAAATACTATTTCTTTTCCTTTGATGCAATTCCGTATTGATGAGGGCTTATATTTTCGACTACAGTAAGTAATTTTTGTCAGTCCAGGAGATTAAGCTCGACAGGTTTATGGTTAATGGTGTAATTTTTCCAAATGAATTTTTTATAAAATGAAGTTCATTGAAAGGGAAAACAGTCGAGACGGGAGTAACCTAAGGGAAAACCCCTTCAAATGATCTCATCTTGTCAGTCATTTTTAATATATTCACAGAGACTCACGTTGCGCTTAAAAACGTCAGGAACATGGAAATTTCCCGGAACATTCCGTAACATCAATAACATGTAAGAAGTATGAGATAAATACCTATAACTAATTAATTCAGCGACTGAAAAAGGGAAATGAACTAATCAATTGATTGGTGGCTAAATAAGTTAAAGAAAAACAAATGTAGAGATAAAATCGTATTAACTCGGAATTTGCATACAACAAAAAAGCAAACGACTTCAATGAGTGAAGTTTGTTTGTTGATATGTTTAGAGAGAGGTTTTTGCTTTTTCGTTTGTCGATGGGAAGTGTATCCATCACTGAGGGAAAATAAACCCCCTCCCCTCTATGAGACATTTTTATTTTGTCATAACATACAAATCTTTAGTACGCAGGTTTGTGGAAAGCAAATCTATACAGCATATACATATATATTTCCAGTTTTAGATATTTCATTGAATGGTCCTTCTCACACCCTGAAGACGAACAGGCTGACACACCAGGAATAGCAACAGTACAGCCTAGGATCCGAGGAATCCAGGATGGAAGGTAAGTTGTTATCCACAACAAGAACTAATATAAGTAGCGGTCCAAATATTTGCTATTTTAAGCACTGTTTAGCATAAGCCTCTGACTTAGTACAGATTATTCAAATGATGGCTTGATGCCTAAAGTTTTTCTTGGAAACGGAATGGAACAAATACCTAATGAGAACACAAATGATGGTAAATTGTAAGCCAGGTCATCGAAAGAGCCTTTTTTTTTTCATTGAACCATCTCTCTCTTATTCATTAGCGTACCGAACGCTTTTGACAATGCTAATCCTAGAAGTGTTTAGAAACTTTGTCACGCATGAAACCCAATAACCTGAATGGCCCTTCTCACCATAGAGTCTCTGTAGCTTAGTGGTAGAGCATCAGAGCAGAGAAACTTTAGGGCTTGAGCTGTGATTCCTCGTGAGGGACCCTGTTTTTTTTTCGTCGCATGCTCGTGACTAGTAGAATAAGATATTTCTTTACCTACTTAATAAATGCTTGACGAGTTTTGACTATTTACCCGACATGAAAGGTTAAAACTGTAACAAACCTATACCAATTTTGGTCGATTACTTTAATGTGCCTGTACTAATATCAGAAACTCGAACAAAATCGAGCGATTACCTTACATGTACTTCCTTAACGATGTCATTTCTTCTTAAAGAAAATGACAAAAGCAAGAGCTCCCCGGAAAATGATCAAGAGAAGGACAAAGAAAGTGCTAACTCGACAGACGAGAAGCGTCTTCAGGGTAACTCTTTCGCATACCGGTCTGAACGAGACACATGGCAGGTGGTTGGGCGAGGTCAGCGTTCCATATCACAGAGGGAAGTCAGTAAGAATTACACTTCTTGATTGAAGTCAGACGGCAGTTTTTTTTCAAGACTTTTTCATGGCCAAATATGGCTCAGTAGGGGCTAATTAAGCCCCAGTTCTCGTTGCAGTCACATTGCTTTGTGTGCGCGTCCATGCACTTTTGAACGCTAAGGCAACGGTTTTGGTGATAATTCGGAGATTGATAGCCAGATAATCGAACTGAGTTACACTTGACCTTAAAATTCAGTTCTTTTGATCCACATTACCAAAATTCTGACTTCTGCGTCCTAAAAGCTGCTTTTGCACCAAAACTTTTCTTTATTTGATATTTAATTCATGTCGCATACAGCTTGAAGCTTATAGCACAGTCAAAAAACTTGCTCTTGCCCTCATGAAGGACCAAGCCTAAAACGTTTGCCACCAATTAAAACATGACAACTTTTCAGCTTCATTCATTCCCCTTAATAAAATTATTATGTTGTATTTCACCACAAGAGCAAAGAGGTGGAGGCTGTAGAAAGATGAATGCAAAGGGGACGCCTCGTGGAAAACCTTCCCCAAGAGTTCAGACACATCGACCAGATACTCAACAGAGGGATGGTAATAAGGGGGCGTTTTCAGCGCGTGGCGACCGCGGCCGAGGGAGTAGGGGAAAAAGAGGACAGGGTTTGGGTGCTTTTCGAGGAGGACATCAAGGGAGAGGAGCTCGAGGTAGGACACCATGCTGCCATTGTTAATTTCTGAGTGAAACATATTATCGTCACACTAGACATTTTCATCACAGCTTCGAGCGCTGGGTTGGGTTGATTTGATGAGTTTTTGGTCTAGACTCTGCCGGGTGGGGCCATCCCACTACGAACTCATTCTTGGGAAAAGAAATTCCTTTAGGTAAAACAAAAAAAAACATGCTTATGTCTTTCCATCTGTTTTAACTTTTTTCAATGTTGTTTTGTTACAGGGCCTGGTCATCAAGCCGGCGCAGTGCCACATCAACGCCCAGATCCAGTTTCTTTAGGATTTACGCAGCCAGATATCAAATACGAATGGAACAAGTTGTATATTCTGGGCCTACATTTCAGGTCAACACGAGATGCTGTGAACAATTACATAGAACGAATCAGTGGTTATGATGTTAAGAACGTGGACATGTTCAAACCTAATGGAAAAGCAATAGTAACGCTAAACACTGACAGAATTGCAGGTAAGTGGTAATAACTGCTTTCCTACAGCCCCGGTTTATTCTGATCATATTCACTCCTTTCAAGCTTTGGGCAGGTTCAAACACTTCCTTGTGGGTAGGCAATCGTAGATTGTGCCAGTAAATGTAGCATATTATTCTAATAGGATCGCCCGATTTGTTTGCACATAATGTTCAAAATTATGTTAGTTTTTTAAAATTATGCTACTTTTTCTTTAAGAACACTTTTCAAAAAAAGAAACAATAATAATTTCAAATTATATATACATATATTCTTAATAAAGCATGATATCCTCGTGATCTTGCTCTGATAAAACACAACTTACTACGGTACTTCATTCCAGACTAGACACGGAGACTAGATGTGTCAAAGTGTGCGATGTTGATATCACATTAGATATGTTCTGATGATGTCAAAAAATACTAAATGTGATACAACCGTTCTAGCATATCGGATGGTAGTTCTTCTTCCCGTATCTGAAAGTGGTTCGATGCCATCTGGTTGCCTGAGAAAACGGGAACTGCACAAATTATGCTCGTTTTCCAAATATGCCAAAAATTATGTAAGCACAATCTATAGTGGCCTACTTGTAAGGGAGAGGGGGATCGGGTCACGTCGAGGAACGACACTTTTACTGAATCAAACTAGATGAGAAATATAGGTTAATTACCTTGATTTCCCATGAGGACCGGCCGAGCATGCCCTTATTCAGGTTGGGCTTTTTGAAAAACTATTCCTTGCAATGAGTTTCTTTCCTTAGCAGTCTTTGATTTGAAAGTAACTCGTGGAAACTTACGGCGATTTTTTTCAGATTTTGCAAAGATTGTTCAAGAATCGAAGAGAAGGCCGCTTGAAGGTGTAACCGTCTCAATTGAAAGAGCTCCTGAATGTAAAAGCATCTTTGTGAGCGGATTTTCTGAAAATACAACAAAAGAACAAGTGGAAGAGTACTTTGATGCTTTGAGTTCATTAGAAGATGTTGTATTCAGTCCATGGGATGAGAAGGGAAAAGAGAAGAGAGCGATTGTATACTTCAAAGAAAAGAAAGGTAAGTCTCCCGTATATATTTTTTCTTAAGTATTTTTCTTAATAAGTACGTATTTTAATAGCTGTGAAAATGTTCATGTCTCCCCGTTATTGTTATTGAACAACTATCCCTTTGGCCTTTAAGGGCACCAATGATTTTCTCTGGCCTCAACATTTCGAACAAAATGATAGCTGCGTGGAGTGCTGTAACATCGTACTTTCTGTCCTCGTTAGGTTTAATTTGCTTACAGTGTATTCCCAATAGTATCACTGCCGCAGAAAAGTGCTGAAATTTTTTTGTAGGCCTAGACCATTTAATTCTATAAAAATTTTTCTTCCTTTTCAGGTGTGAAAAAATGTACGAAGACAGATCACTTCATAGATGGAAAAGCTTTACATGTTGAGGCTTTCTTTCCTTTTATGGGCACACTGCTACCTGTCAACGAACCGTCAAAATCATCACGTCCTACTTCGGGTGAAGTAAGAGGATCGTGGCAGCCCCAGTTCTACAAGGCTGTCGATAAAGACATCGGGGAGTTTTTGATGAAGTCCAACCAAGAGGCCAAATTAAGAGGGCTTCTTCATTCGAGTGAACATGCTTGTGTAAGGTGGACAAACGAAGAGGGATATCTGCTAATAAAATATGACACCTCAGGCAAAAGAGTTGACAAGGAGTTTGACGAGGAAGCATGGAAAAAGAGATGTTTCGATATAATTGACCAATACATCGACGGTTGCACGACAAAAGAACTTTCAGTAGACACAGAGGTTTGGGAGGCAGTGGTTGATCAGTTGCCAAAACTGGAAAAACTTCTTCCGAAGTTCACAGCGCAAGTGAAGCTAATGACGTTGTCTCACTCCGTAAAGTTGATTTGCCAGAAGTCAAACATGCCAGAGTTTGCTGACATCCTCGAAAGACGTTTGAAGGACATCAAACAGGAGGAACTCGAGAAAAAGCTAGATCAGAAGACGCTCACCGACATATCCACTGAAAAGTTACAACTCCTTCAAAATTGTGGGATTGAGAACATTTTGAAGGAGGAGTTTAATCAAGATATTCAACTTAAGATTGACTTGAGTAACAAGAACCTTCTAATTAAAACTCCCAAAGGACACATGCCATCCGTCATGACCTACCTTCGACAGCGTTTGGACGAAATTGGTCAAAACGCAATATCGCAGCCCCCGGAAATTTTAGAAATCTTGAAGACAAAAGTCGGGAAACGAAAGATGACGCAGGAACTTCCTGATGGATGTGCTTTTAATGTCGATGAAAAAAGCAAAAAAGTAATCCTCCTTGGGAGAACACTTACTCAAACGTGTGCAGGAAGAGAAAAGGCAGAGACTGTTCTGTTAGATGACCGTAGTCTCAAGGTAACGCAGGCTGATAATGACCTCATGCTTTCACCAAAGTGGGATGAGCTTTGTAAGAAGTTAGTAAAACGCCTGACGATCCGTCAAAAACGCGAATTGACTTGCATTGCCGTCTTTGGGTTCAAAAACGACGTTGAAGAGGCTGTAAAGAAAATGAGAGACTTTCGTAATGAAAAAAAATCAACCGAAGGTGAATTCAGGCTCGATTCTCCCATCAATCGAAAGTTCTTCACCGACTACTACAAGGAAGAACTTCAGAAAATTGAGGAAGAACTCGCCCCTTGTGCGGTGAAGATTTCTTTGGATGAAAGCGGTAATCGAATTAAGTATTCTGGAACAGACGACGGCGTAAAGGATGCTGAAGAACGGTTATATATTCTGCTTGACCAAATCAAAGAAAAGAGTCTCTCTATTCAAACACCTGGCATGAGAAACTTCTTGGCCCAAGATGTGGGAAAAAGCTTTGTTGACACCGTGGAGCGAGAAAACAAGTGTATCATCAGGATTGCGGAGGAAATTGAGGAAGAAGTTGAGGACGAAATGGAAGGAAGTGACGGTGATGAGCTTTCGAACACTTGCAGCAGAGGCGAGGAGGAGCTTGATGATGCTGACACATTTTTGACTAACGAGGGCAAAAAGGTGATCTGGAAGAGTGGAAATATCGAGGAAGAGCAGGTGGGTAGTCTCATAGATATAAATGTATCAAACAATAAAAGTTTACGTCTTCAGTTGATTCAAATGGACAGCTATCATCGTAGGTACATTAGTGAAATGAAGTTGTCAAGTTTAACCCTTTCTCGTACTACTGATAACTAAAACCTCTCAATGTTTTCATTTGGAGTGGGCCACTGAGTAAGTATCTCAATAGATCCGAAAGGAACTATGTCTTTTTTTCATTTCCATTTTTACCTTCTCCAAATAAAGACATAGATATGCACTCGATGAAGCCTGCAACTTAATGTTTAAACATACTTTGCTACAGGCAGACGTCTTGGTGTGCTCTGTGGGATCGAAATTTAATCTTACGGTCGGTGCAATTGCCAATGCCATTAGCAAAGCTGCAGGTCCGGAGCTGCAAGGGGAGTTAAGACAGAAGACAATCCAGATTCTCCCTTGGAGGAAATAAGATTTGTCGTGTTTAGCGGTGATCAGAAAGGAATAGGAACGTTCGAAGAACAATTTGAAGAGTTTAAGAAGGAAAAAAGACCTGACGTGAAACCTCGAAAGCCACAGGTTCGCCGAAGCAAACTTAAACCTGTTCCACCTGACTTTAAATGCAAAGAGATTCAAATCGGCGAGCTATCGTTGAAGGTGTTGAAAGGAGACATAACCCAGGATAGATCAGATGCCATATGTAACGTAGTAACTCAAGATCTGAAAATGAATAGTGGAACCCTAAGCAGCGCTATCCTTGCAGCAAGTGGAAACACTGTAGAAGACGAGTTACAGTCAAAGGCACCTCAGGTCCCAGGAGATACCGTGACTACTTCAGGCGGCTGCTTGTCTGCAATGCACATCATTCATATGGTTGTGGGACCAGGAACGAAGAAACATCTTCAAACTTGCGTGGAGAAGGCGCTCAAAGAAGTGGATTCTGTGGGTTTGAGGTCAGTGTCCATTCCAGCAGTTGGTAGCGGAGGACTAGGACATACAGCTGAGCAATCGGCAGAGGTGGTTTTTGGGGCAATCCGTGCATGCACCGTGAAACCATTTAATTCCATTCGTGAGGTCAGAGTAGTTGTTTTTGATATTTCTATCATTGGTGCGTACTTAGCAGAGCTGGAAGCAATCCAAAAAGAAGCCTCGGAATCCTCTTCATGTGCTGAAGAAGAAGATGATCTCACCTATCACGAAACAGGTGCAGAATCTTCCACTGAGGAATTAAGAAGAAAACATCGTCGCCAGAAGATCATCTTTCACGGCCGCCTGGAGTCTTTTGATGCGTTTGATACTGCCTTGAAAGAAGGGGTAATGAAAGCTTGCGGTGATCCTCGTGTAATCAAGCACGAAGTGATCGGTCGTCTTTCCAAAGGAAGTATGCGAGAGCTGAAGAAAATGTCTCGTATGCGAGATGTAAAATTGGATCAACCAGAACCTGGGACTATAATATTGCAAGGGCTCCCGAAAGATGTAATGGAAATCAACTCAGAACTATCAAATGTGATCCAAGAGCACGTGGAAAGGGAGCATAAGCAGGAGCTGGCGGAGCAGATGTCGAAAACTGTGCAATGGTACCTGGTCAATACAGGAGGAAAACTCGTTCCTTTCGACAAGATGACCAACAATGAGATAGAATCAGCCTGTAAAGCAAAGAAACCATCCCTTCTATTCACGCATCAGAACTTGAAGGCTGAAATCAATTTCGGAAATGAAGAGGTAACGTTCCTAAGAACCGGAGCAATCAAAAGGGTCCTGCGCAGAGATGGTAAGCACAGTAAAATAAACGTTAATTTTTTCCTGTCATCATCATTTTAGATGTGCAAATGAAAGTCGTTCAATTTTTTTTATGTTTAGAATGCATAGCATAATTCTTTCAGGAAGTCTCCGCCTTTGTGAAAGTAGTCGTTCTGGTACAGAAAGCAATCTATTTTCTACGGTAATCCTCAAGAGCTCATCTTTCAAAAGCTGCTTACAGGCATCTCGAGTACTGATCTCTAGAGTTGTTTAACCTTCAAATTCTGCTATTTGTTTTTCAAGCGTAGTTAATCTGGCCAGCTTGTCATAAACAAACTAATTGTCAGAGCTACGCCAGTATTCGCAGGTAGTCAGACTGAACAAAATCGTACAAAGGAGTGAGAATCCTCCAGTCATAGTTTACCTGATTTGAATCCCTCTCTGCGCATTTAAGTCAAGCTACGTTAAGTACTTCTTTTCTTACCTGTTTTAAGGCCAATGTCACATTATTTTTAAAATCAATATGATTGGCTAGAGTCTTCCGGCACAATTTACAGATCAAGTGTCTTATTCAATTTTACCCAAATGACTGTGCGTCCCGCGACAAATCGAAAACAGAGCGTTTGGAAACTGATTTCGTGGTGAACAAAATTTCTCTTGGGAGAGGGGATTGTAATGCAAGTTGTCGGCCGCAATGAGACTGTTATATTTTTTTTTAAAACCAGTGCTGCCTCTTCCTGATGAATGGGATCCCCAGCCTCGAGATGTCAATGGAAAGGAAGAGACACTACATCTGGTCAGCCTTGAGAAGGACTCCAAAGAGTATAAAAAGGTCCAAGAGAAGTTCCTCCAAACGATGAGTGGTAAGGCGGTAATAACAAACATTGAGCGCATTCAAAATCCATCGATGCATAATTCCTATATGGTGAGGAAGCAAATTATGGATGCAAAGAATGGAACCATCGACAACGAACTGGAACTTTTCCATGGGACAAAGGCAGAAAGCATCAAAGCGATCAATGTTCAGGGATTTGATAGGAGTTTATGTGGTGCGAACGGTACGTATATGATGGGAACAAATTTTCTCCATTTTGAAAACTCATCGGCGCAAGACGCCAAGCCGATACTATGTTTGCATGGTAAAGGTGTGGTTGTATTGATACCTAGTAGCGCAGTTGGATGACGCGTTTTCTGTATTCATAAATTCACTCCCTGTGATGGTAACACCAATGGCAATTCAAAAAAGGTGATCATTTAACTAGGTTCGTCAGTTCTGTGTTGAACAGAGCGAAAGTATTGCAGGGTTTCGCACGAATAAAATGTCAAGTCATTGTTATCAACCGATATAAAAACTCATCGAAAGCCATATCTTTTGACCTCATGATCCATTGCTGCCAACAATTTGCTGTTAATATTTTGATTCACCTTTTTACAGGTAACGCTTATGGCGATGGTGTTTACTTCGCAAAAGATGCTTCCTATTCCAAAACATACTCAAAACCAGGCCCAAATGGTGATTGCTTCATGTATCTAGCCAGAGTTTTGGTTGGAAAATACACCGTGGGCGAGCAAGGGTGGAAAAAACCTCCCCCCAAGGACCTCAGCAAGCCAGAGATACTCTTCGACTCGCTGGTAAACAGAGAGGAAAATCCAACCATTTTCGTGGTTTTCAACGATTTCCATGTGTACCCTACATACTTAATAAGTTTTAAGACATGGGAATTATCTTGATGGGAATTATCTAGCAAACACTTTTTTTCATGAAATAGACCGTCCTTTAATTCAGGGAATAACCAGCGTGGGATGTTTCTCAATCACGAGTTAAGGCGTGTTACTTTACAACCCATAGAGTCATCTACGGTCGTAAGTCCAAATTTTTTCGGTTTGATGGGTTACTACTACCATTTTGTATAATTATGGGGCTACGCTCTGCGAGCTCCGCTATAAATAGATAGATAGATGACCTTTTTTATACACGATAATATTTTAAGCTACAAGCTTGTGGGATCGCATGAAGAAAAGGGAAAATTACATGTTATGTTAATACAACTTGAATTTAAAAATAGACAATTATATATATTATAACTTATAAGTAAAAAGCGGTATGTATAAGGCGAGCAGTTTAAGTGGAAAGTGTGTCAAATTTGAATTCCCTGGCAGGCGTTTTTTTCAGATCATCGGGACTCGAGCGTCCAACTTCTTGTTCATAGTAGCAAACAGTGTTCCATAACACAGCGCCCCGATATTTAAGCGAGTCTTTCATGTATCTTGTTTGGAACTTGGGTGCTTTTAAAAGGTCGCTCCCCTCAGAGAGTAACCATTTGAGCGACATTTAAGGATGTTTTCATACAGTGCGTCGGGAAGAGTGGCATTATAGCCTTTGTGAAAAAGCTTGAAGATGTCTAATTTATAATACCAAGAAAGTGTAGGCCACTAGTCGTGTCTAGCTAAGCATGTCAAATGATGTCATATCTTTAGGTAGATTAAATCTAATTCTTGCTGCCCTGCGGTGTACTCTCTCTATTGAACCTGATATATCAGAATTACTACAAGATCCTAACAGAACTAAAGCATATTTTACAGAAGTCAAAATTACTTTAAAATAAAATTATTTCCATGCGGCCCTTACGAGAAATTTTCAGTTTGCCCTTTTTGGTTTTCCATTACCTGCGGTACCCAGCTGAGTTTCTGGTCAGCTGTAAAGCCCAGCAAGCGTGTTTTCGCAACCCACATAAGAATTGAGCTTCCTGATGGCACAGGAGCTATCGGTCTAATCGGGGTTCGTTTGCCTGGATGAAGTGTTATTTTTTACCAACCTGGTGCAATGTCCTTATAGATGTGCGGGCCAAAAGAATTTATTTTGCTGTAGGGGAGCCTTATAAATGATTTGATACTTTCACTTGTTAAACGTCCTCTGGAAAGTTTGATAGTTTGTTTGGTCTACGATTTTGCGTAGCTTATGGCTGGCCATTATCAGCCGAAAGAGTTTAAGGGCTGAATTACAAAAAACTGGTAATCAAACTGTCACTGTCACTTCACGGCATCATTTTTAGAGGAAATCCTACATTGAATAGGTTATAAAACATTTTTTCTATACATTTGTTTAGCATTCATCGAGACATGAAGCAGTAGGAAGTTTGGCTGTGGCTCCACGAACTGTCAAGCATCTATCTTGCTCTCCACACTTCCCGCGTGGCTCATATCTCGATGAGTACACAGTTGATTTGTGGACCAATAAACCTATTTAGCTTCGGTTTGTATGTTATGTTTATCCTGGTCAGATCTCTACGCAGTTCCCGGCTTTTTTGCAAATTACGCGTACGTGTGCAAATGAACAAGACGAAACTTGAAATAAACAGTTCCTTAGAGTATTACCTGAATGGAACTCCATCTATTTGCTTATGGTCGCCAACAGCTACATTTTTTTTATTTTATGTCTCTGCAAATCATTTGTTCATTTTATCTTAATTATCTTTTTTTCTTTTTCATCGTGGTCCGAGTGAGCCTTCAACGTAGCTCAGCAAATGATTAATATCCTCTTCCTCCTCTGAAAACCCTGAAATAACTCTATCTAGATGTTGAAACAAGTCATTCTTCTTTTTATCCAATTTCCGAAGAAAAGAGTCGACGACATCCTCTTGAAATCTTACGTTCTTTCTACCTTTGCCCTTTCTTTGTCCGTTATAGTTGATACTTCTTATCGCTTTTAACATTCTGCTTGTCTTATCAAAGAATGATTTTCTCTCCACGTTGCTTGGCTGTTTCTCTGCTTTTATTTCCCTTAAAACCATCATCTCACTTTTCTCCATCTCGTCTAGCGTTCGTGAGGCCTTCGACTGTCGCAGCTTGTGACTGATCACATCGAAAAATGCTTTTCTGTCCTTTGAGCTTATGCAAGGATCTTTATTAACAAGTTCGTGCAGTACACTTTGGCCAGCGGTGTTCTTTGCCTCCAGAAGTGCATCGTTTATCATACCGATGAAAAAATTCATGCAGAAGATAGTAAGGGTTGAAAGAATTAAGAAGGAGAAGATTTTGGCGTATATGTTGTGAGTCTCGGACAGTTCATTGATTGGTCTAGCTTTCACTCGCCCTAGAGTTAGCTCGAGTTGGAAATAAGTTGCTTTAAGCACAGAAGAATAGCGCTCAAATCCAGTGCCAAACATCAAAACACCGAAGTGCAGAAATGCAATAAAGAAAGTCAAAAGAACAATGCTAAACGATGACAAGGATCGTGCTGATATCTTCAATGCTTTGGAGAATACAACAACTTGACTATTCAACCGAATGATTCTCAAGAGCTTTACAGTGACGATAAAAATTAGGACTCCAAGTGCAGCATTGTCTGCTTCCTGCCAAATTATAGCTTCTTGAAAACTGATGTTTGCGTCAATGTTTTCTTGCAACTTTCCCGTCGCTGTATTTACTCTACGTTGTCGTATAAGGTAAATTACAACGGCTAACACAGAAAAAACAACTTGGAGCATCTCCACCCAATGCCACACGGACTGGAAATAACGAGAACGATGACTATAAATTCTGAACATCTCTCTTCCAAAATGCAGAATAACGAGTAAAATAAATAGAAAAAGGCAGATCGAGTAAAACTGAAGTGAAGCTGTATCCGAAGAATCACGAGAAATGACATCAATTTGTGTCGAGGCGACTTTGAATCCCGACGCCTCAACTTCGTAGAAGTATGTGGCAACACCTAAAATATTCACTGAGGGATTAAACGAGGAAAACTCTGCGACGACAACTCTCGTTTGCTTGTCTAGCCAAGAATTGTTTTTTAAATTTGTTATTATGCGATGTCCTGTTTGGTAGTCGTTCCCAAGATCTGCTACAAATCCTTCTCCATGATAAAATGACAACCGTCCCCACTTTGCTACGGTGTCGGTTTCCGTCGCACTTTGATATCGCCATGGTTTCGGGCAAAGTCGTGGCAATTCGTCGTTACTCGTGGAGTTATCAACAGGCTTCCATCCCGGCTTAAAGTAGGCGGTCTTGTCTTCGTCTGTGTTCGAATACCCTTTGTAGCATTCTTTGAACATTGCAATGGTACACGAAGCTGCAATTTTGACAAAAATGGATATTACCAGAAGGTTATTTTGAGATTCATTGTATGTGCTGGTACGCCGCAATTCGTTATCAAAAACGGAGACATGCCCACTTCTGTTGTGCGCAACAAAACGTTTGAAAATCGCAAAGGAGAAAATTTCATACTAACGTTTGCCTTAACGTACCATCTTTCTTTAAGTATGGTCGCCTCTTTTGGGCCGTTCCCATGACTTTCGCCAGGGTGGGATTTCACTCCCGATTTTGATTAAGGGCGAGTATTTCCTTCCTGACATAGGAATCCAGGACAATCAACAACGAAACCATTTAAACAACAATTATTCTAGTGGTCTGGTTCCGAGATACTTTTTTTCACTTGTGCTCTGCCTTTTCTCCCTACAGAGTTGACGAGACTGCAAAACTCAACTTTAAAGTTGGTATACAGGTAGCTCTCTGTTGAGATAAGTCTTCGTGTTTGCCGAAGCATATCTAATGGTAATTAGTTTCAAAGCTGACATTTCGAGCGTTAGCCCCTCGCTAATTTCACTAACGAATGGCTAACATTCGAAACGTCAGCTTTCAAACTCTCTACGGTGGCCAATTAACGTTAACAACTCACTTGATAATACTAAATTACCCTGTTATACTCTCCCACCGACGCGGCACCACAGTTACCATATAAACTTACCCCATTTATTCATTCACCTCATACAGTGTTAGCAATACATGTATCGGGTAAAATGGTGTGTAACCCTTGATAAATATTAAATTTGCCTTGTTATTTAAAGTACAGAATAGGAAAAGACTTACTCGATTTCACTCTGAGTTGCCTTATTCGAGGCATTCCAACAAGAAGAGAATGTTTATTTCCAATGTACTTTGTTTGTTTCTCCACTTGACCGTTGTACCATCTGCCAGAAAACACTCCAGGAATAAAATTATCTTGCAACCAGCTCCAGTACATCTTGTCGTCTGCCACCTAAATTGATTCAAAATCAAAAAGTCAATTGAACTTTGTGACTGTATCAGTATGGATAGGCAATCGAAAGAAAGAGGTACTCGTGCGAATTGAGATTAATCAGTACGTGGTAGACGAATGTTTATACACTTGCGCCCTACTTCGTTTTCTTGAATTGGTCGCCTTTTGGCACGTATGTGCGGACACTATGATCACATAGCGATTATCGTTGGGAATCCATGATACAAGAATATTTTAACAATATTTTGTTAATAATGCAAAATATAGTTTTGCCCGTTCGTGAAAAACGATAAGCAACATATTTTCCTTCTTGAGCCAGAAAAGTTTAATCTTCTACCATTTTTTCAGTCTTAAGAATCCAATTCAGAGAATGCTGCAAGAGAGGTTAATCCTGAGCACAACTGTAGAGTAAATTCCTTTTTGAATAAGTTCATAGCCGAGCAAACTTTACTCACATCACTAAAGTTTGGCAAGCCATCTCGGATTGATTTTGTCATCAGGTACCGATGGTCATTTTTGTTTCCATAGCACACTACCATCAGCAAGAAAACGAAGACCAAGTAGATACCCAAATCTGCGTAATAACGTGACAGGTTCTCTTTCTTGGCTTGGCTTCTTCTCATCTTTTCCACATCTGACAATTTCAGCTTCCAAAATCTTTCTTTCGAGCTGCTACTTTTACCTTGATTAGAATTTTCGCATTCTAGTACCTCTGATCTTTTAGCCTTTATTTTGAAAATGGCTGCGAGGACCAAAGCTGTAAAGAACAATTTTACTGGTTCCGTGAAGGTCACATCCTGCGCAAGTGAGACGAACACTGAGAAAAGCCACTGCTCGCTAACAGTCTTTTCCCAAATCAAACTGTAGAAGACTGTAAATGTGGCAGAAACACAACAAGAAAAAAAAAACCCAAACCAGGCGATACAATGGATTACAGCAGCTTTAAAACAATGGTTATCGTTACTTCTGGACCTTTCGGCTCCTTTTCGAAATAATAACACTATGAGTATGTTTATGGGTGCCACAATAAGCGCACTTTCAATACCAATAACAACTTGTCTCCACGAGAATTTCAACGGTCCAACTTGGATGGACTGTTCATATTTGCCATCTAGCTTATAGAACATCGCGTTAGCTAACATAGATGCCAGTAGCAATGAAAAGCAGCAAGAAACCCGCTGTACTCTTGTAAAGCGGCTTCTTATTGGCTTGGCTGCAACTGAAATCCAAAGATGCGACTGTGCGAGGCCTCTCCGCCATAGTCTTGCAACCTCGCTGCTGAAATCTAGTTGAGTTGCAGTTGAGTCAAATATTCGCTCAATACGCCCATCTCCGCGCTCAAGAGCGAACCACTGACCGACTATGAATTTCCACGACTGATCAGATTGTACATCACGGATCAAAATTTCCTCTAAAAACCAGGAGGGACTGTCACCAGAGTTATCATGACCAATCCTCACTTCTTGTATTGCACCAAGTGAGTTGTTAACATTAAGTACAAATAGGTCTGAATTACTTCGAGAGAATGACATATCACCTGCACCAAGCTCTCCCTGGCAAAGCCGAAGAATGCCACTATTTCCATCAGAACCGTAAATCTCCATGGCAACTTGAGCAGTTGTGCCAGAGTTCTTCCAGACCCCTGTAGTGATCACTATTTCGTACTCGTATGTACAGTTTGATGGGGCTGGAAGTTGTGTTGGAAGACCAAGCTTAAAAAAAAGAAAAAGGCCTGTTAGAGATATCTTTCACGTTATTAATCACTAGCTGTTCCGCTTTTTTTTCCTTTTTTTGTGGAGGGGGGGGGGTGGGGGAAGATAAGATACAAATAAGATTAGGAGATGTAATAGTGTAGTTTGATCCTCTGGGGGAGTGTAGTCCTGAGAAGGACTGTTGTCGGTAATGGTGACTGACGTCTCGACAACCTGAGCGGAAGTCATCATCAGAGCAAAGTGATACGGTTTTTATAAACTTTTTGGTCAGTTTTGCCGTGATATTATTGGCTGTAAGACTCAAGTGGCGTAGGCCAGTCGTGATTAGTCGGTTTCGATCCGTTAGTGAAGTTAGGTCGTTCTGTTCGGTTCGTTTATAATGTTAATGTCGTGAATGAGTCGTTTGTATGGTGCCGGTAGTGGTTGACACCTGTTGAGGGGAGTCTGTTCCAAGTTAGTAAACCAACTTTCCAGGGTCAGTCGTTGAGAGTAGTTGGTGCTGTAGGTTAGGCATTGCGCAGAGTTCCAGTAAATAGTGTGGTTCGTAAGTCGGTGATGTTCAGCAATGTAATTGTTGACATCGCCTTTCCTAGTCGCTCGTTTGTGTTCAGTCGGTCTAGTTGTGAGGCTTCTGCCGCTCTCATCGATGTAGGAGGCGTGTCAGCCAAAAACATGTCTTATTCTCTCTGCAAAACTGACCGATCAGTTTATACAAACCGGACTAAGTACATTCGACTGACAACAACCTTTCACTTTACTCTGATGATGACTTCCGCTGAAACACACGACGCCTTGCGGCGCAAAAGAGCTGAAAGCCTGAAACCGCATGTGAGGCACCATTATCAAGCTGACCCGGAGGAGACGGGAATGTAGGACCTTCGTTGCTTCCCTATGTTACAGCCAGTATAATGGGCAGGAACTACAAGCCACTACTCGCCAAATTCTCTTTCCTCACTCGCCAGCTACTTTCCGAATGTTTGATAGTTTTGGAGAATATTTTAAAATGTATGTGACCTCAAACAAATCTATATGTATTTTTTCTAAATGGAGAACTCACTCAATGAACCGATGCAAAAAAAACCTTTTTTTCATACTCACATCTCTTCCGTCGCGTTTGTCAGTTTTCCTGACAATAATGAGTGCGATCGTATAACAGAAGACGATCATAGCTAACGTCACAATAACTGCAATATTTCCAGTCTCTGGTAACCTATTAAACTCCATTTGAACCTTGTCAAAGTCGATAGGATTCGGTTTAATTAAGAGACTTCCTCCAAATGCTGTCAGATGGTTACAACTGCATTTTATAAAACCATCTGTTGCAGCTAAAACCTGCAAATATTCACAAAAACAGAATGCTTTGGTTCTCATATCTTTCAGATCATACTGTTGGCACCAGAAATGGTAATCAAGTTTACTGCATTTTACTATAAAGAATAACTATTTGAGTTAAAAGTAGTTGTCATCGCCATTTTTCCAATGAAACGAACATCATCATATTATCATCAACACATATATTTGTCCAAGATTACACACGGATCCATGAAGTCTCTGAATTGTGTAGATATTACTGTAAACTTTCAAACAGATTAACCAATGATTCAAATAACTAAACACCCACCCGACAGCCAGTTGTTATCCACATCTCATGCTTATCCGACCAGAACACACAGCTTCCTAAAGTCACCTTAAGAGTGTAGTTCTGATATGTTTTGGAGTCATAAACTGCGCTACTGACTGGGGTGTCTTTGACTACGACGCTAAGGAAACCAAGATAGTACTTTCCCGGACGTTTAGCTAAAGCTTCTATCGGTGTAAGTGGATTCAAAGAGCACTCCGTTTCTCCTTCTTTTTTGCCTTGCGCAGTTGGCTTCCACACGCAATTACCGCTATGGGAGATAGTAGCATTGAGGTCATATTCTTGGGTCGTTGGCCGCTGACCAAAGCGCATGTAAACAAGGAGATGTACAGTTGGATCTTGCGGTAAAATTTCCAGTATCAGTAGGGTATTTTTGTGCGTGACATTTATCTCGTGGAAACGTAGCTCATCTTTCTTTATAAAATACCATGACTTCTCCTTGGAAGGTGTTTGTGGTTTTAACGGCACAACAATGACAATTTCTTCGTCTAGACTTGATACTTCCAACATTTCGTTGTTGTCGTTTTTCAAGTTCAGGACTAGAACATCAGAGTTGACTCGCTCTTTTGTACTGTGCCAAGTGTATGGGTTGAACGAAATAGACACCATCTACAATCGGTTGGAATACATCAAGTCATTCTTGTTGACAGAATAGTATTGAATTATCAAGTACAGCGGTTGTTTAATTCATGTGATGATAGTCACCAAAGTCCTCAAATCAGTTGTAAAAAAAATCGTGTATGATTTAGAAAAGGGAAGCTCTCTGCGAATCCTAGTGAAAATTTAAACGAGTTCATACTCATTCATGTAAGATCAACTTGGTGTTCACAAGATTGATAAAAGGCTTCTTGCGAGCGAAATCCAGAATATTGCACAATGTGCTCTTACCTGAATATCAACGAAACGTGTTCCGTTATTTTTGGGAACTAGTTCTGTTCTGTTCGGCGGGAAAATGAACCAACCATTTCCTCCTTTTATCTCCAACCCTGCAAGTCTCTCAGGGGTGTGTCGCCCTAATGTCATGGACAGTTCTCTCGTTGTGATCGATGTCATATTTTCATCCGGCACCTTTAGAGCCAGCACTGCGGCCGAAACTTCACCAAGGACCTTCATAGAAGTGTTTACTAATGATTTACCCTGTACGAAATATCAAAGAACAAAAGCAACTTAATCAAATCTAAAACAAATATATTATAGGTGATGAAATGCTTCCAGTAAAGACGTCCATGCTTTAGAGCGAACGCTAAGTCATCACTGCATTAGACCTTACGTCTTTGATTTAGACTTATCGTCCTTTAGATCTAAAGGACGATAAGTCCTCTTATGCCATCGGCAATGCTGAGAAAGAAATTTATACCGTTGTTAAGAAGAAAGTACCGGACTGGCGTGTCGTGCAATTACCGCGTGCGCGCTGAGACATTTAACGTTAATCCGTCGTAAGCAAGTTACGCTTACGATTTCTCGCGTGTGTGTTGTCGTAGTTTTAGTCGCAATTTTAGCCGCATTTAGTCGCAATTAGTTGCAGTTTTAGCGGCATTTTTAGTCGCATTTGGGAGATTTTCGTTATCGCTCCCAAACAACCGTAATCAAATGTATAGTATCATTTAAAAACAATTATAAGAATTCTTTCTGGTAGCAAATTCTCCTGATTGCAATCATTGTGGTTGGCCAACACTGATTACAACTTTGTTGTACAATTTCAAAATAATCTTTTCACAATCCAAACTTTTTATTGTGTTAACCGATGACTGATACACGACAGGAAGGCATGGCCAGATGTACAGTGAGTTCATCTCTGAATGAAAACCTTTTGAAATGTGTCTTCACTCGCTTACATAGCTAACGTAGACTAAACGTCATAAGCTGACATAAATACGTCTTATAGTTTTGAAAACCTATCTGATTGGTACCTGTTCCTGGATATTTAAACTTTCATGACTTGACGCACTCACTGCTCCTGCTTTTACCACTTTTTCAAGACACAAAGCTAAGTTGTGTGCAGATTGAGGTACCAGAGGAATTTCAGCTACGTTTTTAGAATAAGAAGTCCTCCAGAGAAGTGAGGTCATCGAGCGAATAGCAGTCAGGGATGATTCCTGTTAAGTGTTAATTATAAGTGCGACAAAACGTTTATATTCGATTATTTTTTACCACTACAGGATGTGCCGATTGTTCAGTTGGTTTTGCACCCTTACACTACACATATGAATTCAACAAATAAACAGCGTTTTTTTTCTTAAAGAAACACTTAAACAACAATTAATTGCATAAATGGCCATTTAATCCTTTTTTCCACGATGAAGAGGAACTTTCGATCGATTATCGCCTCTTTTCGACAGTTATAATGCAAGTTCCCGTAAGGCTTTGAGGTCGAATGAGGAATTACGCCTCGCCATAATTGGGGATGTAATGCACTGTCACCTTTGCGTTTTGGTTGTATGCTATCGAGGTAAAAGTTACCCTATCACCAAATTGATTCTATTCAATCGGACCAGAGTTGAACTGACTATACAAAGTTAAAACCAGCACCAGAATTCGAAAGTGTCATTTAGACGCCATTATTTTTACGAACGAAACCTTGAATATATCCTTCAGGGAATTGAACATGAAACTACTGAAGACAGCCCACTGCTTCCAAATGCATTATGAGCTGCTCATAACAATTAACTCACCAGTGACTTGTGAGACACTTTCTCCGCCACCCGTAGAGCAGAAAAAATCACAGAGGAGCTTTGGAGCAGCGCTGGGATGCTTTTCACTTTCAGCGAGACAATCCTCTTGATGACTAAATCTTGAATCTGCAAGCACAAGAAGATTTGTGCGTTTCAGTGTCTTGAGTTATAAACTGAATCTACAATGTGTGACAGATGTGTTGATATATTTAAATCACACATGGGGAATCATCACTGGGATGGCCCGGAACAAACAGGAGTGGAGGAGCTTTACTGTTGTCATATTTGCTAGCCAGTATAATGAGCAGTAGTAACTAACTACAACTTATATGTAAATTGTGTACTATTGTAAGCTTTGCTTACCCTAGCTTTATCTTGTGAATCCATTTTAGTATCATTTGAAATAATTTGGAGAACAGAGTTTGCTATTTGTGCAGCTTTATCCAAGTCTCCATTGTTAACGGCTTCATTAAATGAGCTGTCATTTGCTGTGAGAATGCCAGAGACGTTTTTTATTCCCAAAGACTGTGGAGGCTTAACCTAAGGAAAATCAAAGACCAACTTCAGTCTTCTTATATGGTTATTATTCGATGATTTGAGTCAAATTAAACGGGTTTTGGAAAGAAGATTGATAAAATGCCCTGATGCTAGTATGCCGAATTTGACCAAGAACAACTTCGCTCTAAACCGATCAGATGCCAAGCGAAAAACTTGGTCTTTAATCACAGTTCGTAACCATACATGGAACAAAAGTACAAAAATGGTTGACAGGACAGTAGTAGGGGGAAACTAAATTCCCATGCTAAGACATACCCTCCAAAAAAAAAATAAAAAAAAAATAAAAAATTTTTTTAAAAAAACTGGTATTTGGGGTAATTATGAGCGGAGGTACTTAATTAGTGAAGCTTTAAAAGACTGAAGGCTAGGGGATGACATTACTTCAGAAGGCAAACAGTTCCAATCGTTAATATATCTATTAAAAAAATAATATTTAAAATAATTTGTACGAGCAACTTTAGGCCTTATTTTATACTCATGCTTACTTCTAGTTCGAGTTATTCCAATAATATCAAAGTTATGATGGCAATTGATATCACAGTGACCAAATATAATCTTTTACATTCGAACTAGGCTAAGGTATTGCCTTCTCAGTTCTAAAGAGTCTCATTTTAACTCTAGAAGTCTTTCAGGATATTCTTTGTCCGGGCCACATATTAGTTGGGACGCTCTTCTCTGGTCGCCCGTGTTTTCCTGCGCTACTGATAGTTTGCCTGTTTTTACTTTAGGTCTTCATTGGTAATAATCACGCAGACCTTTGCTATGATTGGCTGTGTAACGATAGGATTTTTAGTTATCGAGTTCTTTCATGCTTGCGCTTAAAAAAATACAATATTCAACGTAGAAAGCTTAGTTCAGCAAAGTGTAAACACCACCAGTTCTCCTTCAGTCACCGTAAACAGTTATTATTAGTGTTAGACTGTAACAGCCACCTGTCATGTCCTTTTGTGTAACTGTTATCCACCGGAACTCTTTAAAAGTAATTAATGTTGTAAAAGGCGAAATTCCTGCTTAGCCAATAGTATAGTAGATTACATGATCCTTTAGATTATTCATGGCATTACGTTATCCATGTACGTTAGGTTTAAATAGGACTGTTCTGTAAAGCTTAGCGGTGAGAAACGAGAAGAGAAGAGAAGAAAAGAGAAGAGAGAGAAGAGCGGGGTTGAACCAGCCCTGGCCAGGTCCGTTCTGGTCAAAATTGTAGTAGAGCTTGCAGAATAAATCTACGTTGGAGCCAACCCTGTTGTTATTAGTCATTCTCTCAAGGATAGTCAGCAGCAGTAATAGATTCCGGTTACCTTCCCGCAGCCAGTGAGTGCCCCCAAGGAAAGCCTTTACCCAGAAGAGTTTTTAAGAGTTGTCCCCGTCCGTCCGTTCATTTGTGAAGGCAAAACCCTGTTTTCACAGCTGTCAATTGAAAACTGCGCTATCAGAAATTAACAGCCTACCTTGACCAATAGGTAAACGGCAGGGGCAGACGCACCGACTTTATCAGTCACTGTAAGGATGAGCTTTATAGAATAGTCTGTTAAAATGTCGCCGGACGGTAGCCAAGAGATAACACTGTTGTTCAAGCCATGATATAGCATGCTGCGCACACCATTCTCTAGTTGATAATGAAATTTGTAGGATAGAGGATTCTGATCACTTTTCCAGTCAATACAAGTCAGGTTGAAATTGGTTTTTAGTGAGATGCCGCTTGACGGATTTATCCCACATATCCCCCCTGTAGGGGGTAACGCGGTGGTGAAGTCGTAAGCGCTCATCCCTGGTAAACCGTCTCTAGTTGTCGCGAATAGTTTCAAGCGGTAGTTCTTTCCACCAGTAAGGGATCCTTCCTTGATTACTATGTAGCTTGAACCGAGCGGCGTGTCAGTGATAGGCTGTAAATCCTGCTTCCTCCATACAACTGACGAATTGGACCTGTAGAGCTCGTAGAGAATCCATTCATAGGAAGATATTTCAGAGCACTGTGATCCGTGGCATTGGGCCTGGACACTGAGCTTAACTGACGGACTGACGACCTTGAGTCCATGGTTTATAAGGAAACTGAAAATATAAAAACATTTAAAAACAAATATCATAAATGATTGTTATTTTTAATTTGTGAGACAGGCACGTTCCCTGCTGAGTAGCTGAGCGTGGAAGTGAACCATAAACGACTTCGGACGTATCTTTTGGGGCGCACTCGACAGAGAGGCTGAAATTACGCAAATAGGGGAGCTGTAAAGTTTCCTTTGTTTTCCTTCAGTGATCCAATGAGAACCTAAGGTCTTGCAGAGACAATTAAGGTTCAATTTTCACCTTTAATCTGAAAAAAGGGCAATAAAAAAGGAAAAATTAAAACAACCAAAGAGAAAAAACTCGTACCTTTGGGATATTTGAAAGGGGTTAAAATTCTTCATATGGATGATTTGATAAGCGCTTGCGTTGCGACAGTCCTTGGTCACGACCAGTTTCACTATGTATGTCTTGTTTGGAGACATGGCTGAAGTATTTAAGATCATTTGTACACCAAAGGCGTTCCTAGAATAGTGGATCGTTGACTCGTTTACTCCTGTGAAGACATCTTTTGTTTTACAACCCCGTCCGGAGAGGTTACAATTGATCTCACCATAATACCAGGTAAAGCTCATTCCTGAGTGGTTGCCTTGTCCGACATCAGGGTCGTATGATAATGATGCGTTCATCATGATGGTTTCGTTGACTCCGCGGATTACTTCGTCGCCTCCGTAAATGACCGCGACAAGATCCGGTTTCCTTTGGCAATACTTCTTACCTTAAACAGTAAAATTAAAGGCATATACTATAAATAGCAGAATTGATTTTCTTTACGTTGTTATCTTTTCAGGGATGATTTCTTAAAATGAAGCATCATTTATCGCCATTTCCCCGCGACCCCAAATCACTTTCTTGAAAAATGGCGTTCTCCATTCTTAGTTGAATCTTTTTTTTTTTTGCTGTTTTTGCTGGTATTCTTTTATTTTGATGCTGCATAAGCATGTTTCATGGAAAAGACGGACTGACGATCATATATATATGCTACTTACTTGGAGGACTGTGGTTCAACAGCTTGTAAGTTGCCCCAAATCCGTCATAATCCATGTTTGCATCATCGGACACAAACAGTACCCTCAAGCTTTCATGTAGTGAATAAAATTTTACAGGAATAAACCTTGGTGTGCCACATAGTTTTCCAGGTAGCGCTTCACCACTGATCAAGACCAAACTCGTGTAAGAGGAAAATTTGAAGATTATAAAAGACGATATTCAGAATAAACTTGAGAGGGTACTCACCACCGGTCGTTGTGGATTCATATTTTGCTTCAAATCCACGAGCAACTGCTTTTCCAGGATGGAACATCACAAACATTTGGTTTCCACTCGACAACTGAGTCTCATTCCAAGACGACCCCTGGCAAAATCTCCCCAGCAAAGGCGAACTTGTTGACCCACCATCATAAAGCTCCACATAAGAACAAGAATCCGAACAATTATTGGCTGAACACTCACTTAAGACAAAGTCAGTAAACGTAAACTTGACAATTTTGTCAGCTGGCGCGGTAATGTTCCAGGTACAACTTCTAAACGCAGTGTAGTTACTCTTTGGGTAGTTTGTACTGCTTATTTTCCCGCTGCCTGAGAGAGGGATTGCCTCCTTGGGACAAACTGTAAACAATGAAAAAGGAGCAAGTGAGTGTGGGACAATAAGTAATTAGTAACAAGCAATCAAAATGCTTATCTTTTAATTGTTGATTCGACCAATGGCCAAAATCTATACAAACCAAAACGGCTCAAAACTATACTCTTCAGTCTGATACATTCCAATATGGTGTTTATAAGGAAGTAGCCCCAAGGCAAGAATATGAATATTTGAAACTCGTTACAGTGACCAATTTACATTATAAACTCAGTTGATGAAACCAAATTATCTTGTTATACTCCCCCACCGACGCAGCACCACATTTTCTTACCCCCTAATTCAAGAATATGAAGATTGTTAAGAGATAAATTAAAGTTGGCATAGCTTCCCAATACATCACCGCTTACACAATATATCAGAGATGTTCGCATTCACCCTGAGTTGATAACAGAGAAAACCTCCAATTTTATTAAGTAAACTCCATATCATTACTTGTATGGGTGACGGACTGAAAGACGGATTGACGATCATATATCTATATGCTACTTACTCGGAGGACTGTGGTTCAACAGCTTGTAAGTTGCCCCAAATCCGTCATAATCCATGTTTGCATCATCGGACCCAAACAGCACCCTCAGGCTTTCGTGCAGTGAATAAAACTTTACAGGAGGAAACCTAGGTGTACCACATAGTTTTCCAGGCAGCTCTTCATCACGGAAGCTATTCTGAACTTCCATATAATCACACGAGCACGCGGCGCCATCACAACGTTCCATATTATAGTCTGGTATTGTGAGCTCAACACGATATCCTTGTTTCCCTATAATCTTCCAGCTACATGTCTGGTTGAATGGATAGTTTCTTGGATTGAACGGAGAGGAGAAAGAACCTGACATTTCATCAAGGATCATATCTGTAGGACACACTGAAAAAATAAAAAAAGTCTACGTGAGGTTGAGGACAATGTCTCTTATCTACTGTAATTACTGAGTTCACGTAAAACAAGCTTTCGTTTATTTGCGATAATGAAATGTGCGCTTAAAGATTCTCTCTCTTTCGCTGTCTCTGTCTGTCTGTCTGTCTCCCCGTCTGTCTCCCTGTCTCTCTTTCTCTGTCTGTCTGTCTGTCTCCCCCTATGTTTGTCTCTCTGTCTCTCTTACTCACTGGTCATGAGGCTCCTTATGAACTAAGTATCGGGGCTGTCAGATTGACAGCATCACACAGGATGCCTTTTTAGATAGAAAATCACTAAACCAGCTTCGAGAGAGACAGAGAGAATACCTTTATTTTTTTTTATAAAATATCACAATATACACGATCAAAAACACTTACGTGTGTCTCTATCGATCGCCTCAAAAGAGGCATTGAATCCTTTGTTTACGGTGTCGCCGGATTTAAATGTCACTTGAAGGAAATTTCCATCTGAGTAAACAGGAGGAGGAAGCTTTTGACCACAAATCTCAAAGTCACCAGGCTTTCCACCATGTGAAGCAACGTTTGATATAAAAACACGGGCACTCGCATCTGATGCTCCAGCGCAGTCATCGTTTTCACCTGCTTCCAGGGTGAACTTCAAAAAGATCAGTTTGATAATTTTCCCACTGGGTACCGTGATATTCCATATGGATATTGTGTATGTTGGGAAGTTGTTGGGAAAATTAGGGCTCCAAAAATATCCACTCCAACCATTTAGGTTGACTTCAGATGAGTTTCCGGCTGTAAAGGAAAGATCACCATCAGTTATTGGATCGTTGAGAACAAATAGGTTCATTTACTAAATACTTTCCATGAAGCAAAGACGCTCAAGCAGAAATTATAGCCACAATTTATACCATATAAGTTATTCTATTAGTTGAATTTACGCGCTTCCCACTTAATCAAAGTTACACTTACCATCTAGTCATCTCAGCTCAATTTTACATGCATAGGAAATTATTTAAAAATTAGAGTATCTGCATTTAACCACAGCTTTGGGCACGCTGACATTTTCAGTGGGCACGACAAAATGTCAGGAAACCCAGGATGAATGTAGGAGTGTAAATAGCTCGATCACCATTTTCATTTCTCCTGCTTCTGATGCTGATTTGTTCAGATAACATTCACGGTAGTTTCGTCAAACCGTGAGCTGTCGCGTGCTTTGAGGTGTGGTTGCAGAAGCACCCCCCGAAATTCTCCGTGACAAGTCAGTGCGTGAAAAAAGTTCATCGGATATTTCAATTGCAACTTGCTACTTCGTCTTCACGTCCAAACGTAACATGAATCAGGTTCTGTAAACGAGCCACTTCAGTCTTTAATTTAATTTATTCAATTCTTTAAAATTTATTCTTTGTTCTTTGTACAAAAAAAGAAAAGTGATAGTTTTCCCAGCAAATGGCTGGAAAGCTAATCATGACGGGGTAAGATAAGTACATGAATAACACAAATTAAAGACAAGGAGTCACTGACTCTTAAATGATGACGGAGACGATCGTGTATTGTATGAGTGAATATCAGACGTTTTCTGAAATAAATTTAACATGTTTGCTGGGGCTTTATCATTATTGATATCGTGCATTAAGGTTGACACGGAATAGAAAGGTTATTGGAAGCACGTTAGCTACGAGATATAAAGGAGTTGCATTGTCGTGCCAGTCTACGAAGTACAGCAAACGAAGGCGGTTTTTTTCTGAAGAATTAGAATTTTTTCAGATAACTCTTGCACGCCTGACCCCAGGCAGTAAGACCATAGGTTAAATAAGGATGAATTAGTGAATTATACATGGATATTTAGTCGTAATGGTCGAGATACAGAGTGGCGTAGCTTTGCAAGCAGCCCAACATTTCTACTAATTTTGTAACAATAGAATCAATGTGGTATTTCCAAGAGAGATTCTGATTATTAAGAACGCCCAGGTATTTTATATAAACTTTAGACTGAGGGGGAACATATTTATTCTTTACATTATCAAACATGCAAAGTTTTGGTTGGTAAGCGAGTCGCTTTTGGTAAGGATGAAAAATTACAATTTGGACTTTTTAATGTTAAGAGTTGGTTTGTTGGCTGTCGACCAGATATAAAGGTTTTGTAGCTCATTGTTGAGCGGAGTTATGTATGTGCGCCAAGATGGCTGCCGCTTACTGTCGTCATTGTTGTTTTTTTAAGCTTTTGTGCTTTGTTACCTTGTTCGTTCAGTATCTTGACAAGCACAATTCAATCTGTTCGCCTCCATCTACCTTTAAAGGCCCTTTTAGCGTCAGTCGAAAGCTATTTTCTGCTTCTCGCTGCGGTCAAGACCTTGCTGTTGCAAGACGCTCAACTAAGTTACCGATCACCAAATGGTCAAAGCATGGTTCGACGGTTGCTGCTCTGTCTGAAAGAGGTTTCATCAAGGACCTATCTATTGCAGTGGATGTTGAAATTAACCCGGGTCCGGAAAATTTTAACTACATGCCGACTGCTTCACTTCAAACTTCAAGACTTAGATTTTCTTTCAGTCGACGTAATTTATTTCAACTTCGCTCCTGTTGTCCTAAGGTTAAACTGGATTATTATCTTATTCATCGCTTAAAGTCATTGGGAATTTATAGAGCTAGAGGTCGTAGAGCTGGTGTTAATTCTAGATTTGGATCTCGTCAACAACATCACAAGATTCCAGTTCGTGTCACTGACCACTGTTTTTTATCAACGACCAAACGCGCACGACTTCGACCCAAGGATACAAATTTGCATTTCATTTCTACTCACTCTTCTTCTTTACCCCGAATAAGCCCCAAATGTATGGTCATTAATGCAAGATCACTTGTGAAAGTTGATGCTGCTTCTGCTTTGCATATGGAATTGCACTCAAACAACTGCGATATTTGCATCATCTCCGAGACATGGCTTAAACCAAATTTTCCATCTCATCTCGTTTGTCCGAAGGATTACTCAATTTTGCGAAAGGATAGAACTGACCGGTCAGGCGGTGGTGTTGCTATTGTCTGTAGGAGCGATTGGTTGTTGGAACGATTAGACAGCGTTTTTTATAATGCCTTTGAATGTTTGTGGGCTAAAATTACAACTCCCAACTCAAGCTTTTATGTGGCTGCTGTTTATCATCCTCCAGATCCGCCATATTGTCCTGATGATTTATTGGAACATCTAACAAATAGTTGTGATCATTTATTGACTGGTAATCCTAACAGCAACCTTATAATTTGTGGTGACCTCAATCAGCTAGATTACAATGATTTTCTTACACAACTAAATTTATTCCAGATGGTAAATACACCGACAAGAAAGAACAAAATTTTGGATGTTTTGATTACTAACGTCCCACATTTTTGGAGGAAAGTATCGGTCACTCAAGGACTAGTTCGATCTGACCACTCTGTGGTCCTGGTATATCCCAGAATCCCACTTAAGGCTGAAAGGAAAACTGTGATGTTCAGAGATGTTCGTGATCATCATAAACTGGATATGGATAAACTGTTGAAGTTTCATAACTGGGACAATGTTTATCAATGCGGAGATGTGAATGGAAAACTTAATCTTTTTTGTACCAAGATTAAGACCATGTTTGATGAGTGTTTTCCGGGTATATCAGTACGTGTGTCTAATAGGGACCCCCCGTTCTTTTCTCCTCTAATCAAACATCTACTGGACCAACGGCGAAAATTGATTCGGCGAAGTAACATGTCAGGAAATTCTGTTTCGATTGAGATCCAAACTCTTCAAGAGAAAATCAACAAGTTGATCAGAGATAATCAAGTTCGAGCAGTTAAAGGGAATTTTGAGAAACATAGTGCAGGATCCAAATCTTGGTGGTCAACAGTCAATTCCCTGACAGGAAGGAAGTCTACCAACTCGCAAGTAAGCTCAATTATCTCCCCGAGCGAGATCAATAATTTTTTCTGTTCCATTAACACTGATCCCCTTTATAAACCCATTGACACTGTCACTATCCCGGAATCAAGCGAGATGCCTGTTTTAACGGTCTCCAGTGTTACCAGGAGTCTACTGAAATTAAAAAGAACTGCCTCTGGTCCAGATGGAATCCCGTACTGGTTTTGGAAAGAGTTTGCGTACGACCTCGCTCCTGTTGTTACCCATATTTTCAACTGTTCTTTGGAAAATCACATTGTGCCTGATCTTTGGAAATTGGCCGACATAACTCCCTTGCCTAAAGAGCCCAACTTTAAAAATTGCACACAGTTGCGGCCTATTTCGCTGACTAATGTAATAATGAGGGTTTTTGAACGTCTTGTATACAGACAAGAATTATCTCAATATATGAAGAACTTCATTAGCTTCGACCAGTTTGCATACCGCAAAGGCCACAATACGACAATGGCCTTAATTAAGTGTCAATATGCTTGGCTGAAATGGCTTGAGTCGGGTTTTGATTGTGTTAGAATCTTCTCTTTTGATTTCAGCAAAGCTTTCGATTCGGTCCCTCATGATATCCTCTGCTCTAAGTTGAAAACACTTGATATAAATCCATACGTGACCAATTGGATTATTAGTTTTTTACAGAACAGGAAACAAAGAGTTGTTGTTGATGCCATTGTCACGGACTATGTAAATATCAATAGAGGTGTCCCTCAGGGGACAGTTTTAGGCCCTATACTATTTTCTATTATGGTCAATGATATTAAGGCCATTCTACCAAATCAGAATTTACTTGTGAAATATGCTGATGATTTAACATTAAGTATTCCAGTAAAATCGCTGGCTAATAACGGCAATTTAGCAGCTGAGAAGGTCCGATCGATCGTCGCATGGACATCTGCTAATCGTATGCAACTAAACTTCAAGAAAACGTGGGAGATGCTTCTTAGAGGCAAATCCACTAAGGCCTTACCTGCTCCTCTGGTTTCTATAGAGCGTAAACCATGTCTGAAGTTGTTGGGTGTAACTTTTCAATCTGATCCGTGTAACTGGGACTTACATTTTGATAATATTATATCGAAAGCCAGTAGTCGTCTGTACATCTTACGTGTTTGTAAATTCTATGGACTGCCGCTGGATCATCTTCATCTTCTCTTTATCAGTCTTATTCTACCTATATTTACATATGCTGTAGAAGTATGGGGCTGCGCGTATTATCATAAGTATCTGAGTCGCATAGACAGGCTGTTCAAGAGAGCTTTTAAGCTTGGCTACTGTAAAGAGCTTTTTTCGATTGAAAATATTATTATTCTAAAAGATAAGAAGTTGTGGGCCAAGATCACCGACAGCGATTTTCCAACAGCTTTAGATGACCTTTTGCCACCAGAGCGAACAATGGATACGCTACGTAAGAGGCGCCATAATTATATTCTCCCGCTTGTCAGAACTGAACGTTTCAAAAGGACCTTTATTAATAGATGTTTGTTCTCTTATTAGTTATTCAGTTAGTAATTTAGTTAGTTTATTAGTTTTATACTTGCTGATTTCATATCATTGTAACTAAACACGTTTGTTGTTTAGAGTGCTTAATAAAGACTTATTATTATTATTATTATTATTATTATTATTACTATTGTCTCCAGATCTTTCAGATTTTGGTCCGCATACAATAGGTTAGTGTCGTCTGCAAAGAGGTAAAAACCTAAATTTATTCGAGCATCTGTGGATATCATTGACATATAGCAAGCAAAGCGATGGTCCAAGAATTGATCCTTGAGGAACACCACATCTAACGACAGCTTTATCTAATATAGGATGGCCTACTTGTGTTGTTTGCGTGCGATTTTTGAGATACGAGGAGAACCAATCATTAATTAATCCACAAAAGCCATAGTGATTGAGCTCATCAAGCAAACTGTTGCGATCGACGATGTCGAAGGCTTTTTTAAGATCAATGAATACTCCACAAGATAGGTCGGGCTCGGACTCTCTTTCGGCATAATTATCTAAGTTTACTTTGATAAATCGTCTCGTTGGAATTCAGAGGACGAAGAGGAGCGTTCAAACGTACATTGTACAAGATGTCTACAACTACCAGCACTGTGCAACAGACGACTTGGGACAACAATTACACAACAACCGAACCGAACATAAAGACCTAGCATAAGGAAGAGAAAGAAATTGAGTCATATATATCATTGACAACATCACGTCAAAACTGACCAATCATATTACAAGTTTGGTCATATTACAAATGTGACCGATCATATTACAAGTGTTTCCAGTGTAAGCCCTTCGCCAAAGGAAGGGCTAATAAAGGGCTAACCCTAGAAACGACAGCTTTGAAACTCCTTACGGTGGCCAATTTCCGTTATCAACTATATTACCCTGTAACACCTAGTTTATATAAGTCAAATGTAAAAAAGAGAGTTATTAAAAAACGTTTAAATGTGGTTAAATGAAAATATCTCATATAAATTCCCTTCGAAGATGATAAAAATCAACCCAAGAATATCTTCCGACGTGAATATAACCAATTTCCTAAAGACAAAATCCTTTGTGCGCTGCCACATGGTGTGGGACAACTTAACTGCACAGCGAGTAAAGTTCACAACGTTTCAACAGTTTGATTCGTTTGAACATCACGTAGCAGATGAATGACAATCTAGATTCTCTTTCATTTGGATTCATTTGGCGACGGGCTACAGAATTTAGGTAATCAGGTAATCAGATGATTTCGAGTGCAATTTGGAATAAATAAGCACGAGTAAATTTTTTCAAAGAAAACAAAACTGTATGAGCCCGTAGGGTGTGTGCAATTTGTGGTCTTTGAAAAAAATTCCACCTGCTTTTTTATTCCTAGTAATATACATGAAAAAATTACTCAGTTCTGATTGGTTAAGATGAATGCAGTTTTCAGGTAATTCAATGCACAAGAGGGTTACTTCAGTGAAAAAAAAGTAACAAACTAGACATTCTGATTGGTCAATAATCAAAGAAACTCATAGATAGCCTATGAAATGCGAGCCTTGGATGTCGCAACATTTGGGTACGTCAAAAGTTTGCCACCGAACCAATGGCCGGCGTTCTAAGTAGGGTTTCTTCGCCACAGCAGCTGAAAACAGCAGCTGAAAAACAGCTCTAACAACGAAAACACCGTAGAAAGCACTGCTTTTTGGTTGTCGGTTTGGAAAAAGTGTTGTTTAGAGCAGGCAATTGCCAAGGAAATCGAAAATTACCAGCCGACCCAGCTTAACACTTTGCTCGAGCTACTCTACGCCGAAATTATAAACAAGCATGGTTCACAACGTTTCAACAGTTTGATTCGTTTGAACATCACGTACTTGAATGACAATCTAGATTCTCTTTCATTTGGATTCATTTGGTGACGGGCTACAAAATTTCCCCAAAAAAGCAATAAACTTTCACAAAGCAGATGAGTGGTACTTACCCAGAATAAGAATCATTGATAGGATTTTGAACATTTTTCCCTTGAGAATACCCACGCTGAATCCAATTTCGACAAGCCTTCGTTAAAAACCCGTGGACGCGCTTGCGGAACAATTTTCTTCACTTTACCAATGTCTCTTCGCCGATTGACTTTACATGAGAAAGTTAAAATGTAGCGGAACAGTTTGGGTAGTATAGGATACGAGAGTTTGTCCTCCGTGATTTAATTCGGTGACAAAGTTGACAGATACCAAAGGCTTTCCAGTTGACACAAACTAATACTCCGGGACAAGCGAATGAATGGATTCAAGCAGGCGTGACAATGAAGTTCCTACTTTCTTTGCACTGAATTAACCCTCGTCTGCATTGAATTACCTAAAAACTGCATTTATCCTAACCAATCAGAACTGAGTCATTTTTACATGTATATTACTAGGAATAAAAAAGCAGGTGGAATTTTTTTCAAAGGCTCATGTAATTTTGTTTTCTATGAAAAAATGTACTCGTGCTTATTTATTCCAAATTGCAATCGAAATCATGTGATTACCTATACTAATCACATGATTTCGAGTGCAATTTGGAATAAATAAGCACGAGTAAATTTTTTCAAAGACTAACAAAAACGAGATTGTCTATCATAATTAAACATAAGCAAAGCGCGCGCACCAAGTGCAAAAAATAATTTATTCAAACCGTGCGTTCGGTCAAAACAACTACGTACGATCAAAACAATAATATGCAATGATAAATGAATAAAGGGGTAAGTTTCTAAAGAAACTGTGGTGCTGCGTCGGTGGGAGAGTATAGCAGGTAATTTAGTGTTAACAACTGGGTTGAAAACGTAAATTAGCCACCGTAAAGGGTAAAAAAGCTGACGTTTCGAGCGTTAGCCCTTCGTCAGAGCGATTAGAGGAATTGTGGGTTGTGTGTGGATTTATATGTAGAAAGTGGAGCTACGCCATTGGTGGGAATATGGTGACGAGAAAACAGGAAGAGTGGTCGGCACTAAAAAATCTAAAAAAACGCAAAGACATTGTCATTAAGGCGGCCGACAAAGGCGGTGCAGTTGCAGCTGTCGTTCAAAAATCTATCATTCTTAAAAATTTTAAATTACTCCAAAACGATTCAGTAATTTAAAATTTTTAAGAATGATAGATTTTTGAACGACAGCTGCAACTGCACCGCCTTTGTCGGCCGCCTTGATGACAATGTCTTTGCGTTTTTTTAGATTTTTTAGTGCCGACCACTCTTCCGAAGAAAAAAATTTAAAAATTTAAAAAATTTTAAATTACTGAATCGTTTTGGAGTAATTAAAAAATTTTAAGAATGATAGATTTTTGAACGACAGCTGCAACTGCACCGCCTTTGTCGGCCGCCTTAATGACAATGTCTTTGCGTTTTTTTAGACTTTTTAGTGCCGACCACTCTTCCGAAGAAAAAAATTAAAAAATTTTAAATTACTCCAAAACGATTCAGAGACTGGCACTATCTTTTCGCAACCCCCACTTATTTCATTCAAACGTGACAAAAACATAGGCAACTTTTTAGTCAGGAGTTCATTTCAAAGCAATGACCAATCTGGAACTTTTAAATGCGCTCGCTCACGATGCAAAACTTGTCCTTTCATTCATAACGTAGAGAAAATATCGGGACCCAAAAGATCCATTAAGATCATTGATCACTTTACGTGTACCTCCGCCAATGTTATTTACTGCATAACTTGCACTTATTGCAATAAGTTATACATTGGCGAAACAGGAAGACGACTGGGTGACCGATTCCGAGAACACCTTCGCGATGTGGAAAGAAATGACATGGACGCATCCAAACCAGTCGCTAGACACTTTAATCTTCCTTATCATTCTAAACAGCGTATGGCAGTTTGCGGCCTTTCCTTACATCTAGGCAGTTCGGAAAGCCGTAAAACACTAGAACAAAAATTTATATTCCAAATCGGCACCCTTAATCCCCACGGAATCAACGAGCGCTTTTCATTCAACTAATTTATTCCTGTTTTCTCGTCACCATATTCCCACCAATGGCGTAGCTCCACTTTCTACATATAAATCCACACACAACCCACAATTCCTCTAATCGCTCTGACGAAGGGGTTACGCTTGAAACGTCAGCTTTTTTACCCTTTACGGTGGCTAATTTACGTTTTCAACCCAGTTATTAACACTAAATTACCTGATATGCAATGATATCTTCACATCTTTAAGGTGCAAAAAAGTTCAAAGTCCGGCTAAACAGTTCAAGGAATTGTTCAGTCTGTGTCCGAATTACTTTCGATGAAATGGAATCGTCGTTTCCGAGGTTTAACCATGTCTGTTTTAAATTTCGGCGTTAGATCGCTCGAGCAAAGTGTTAAACTGGGTCGGCTCGTAATTTTCGATTTCCTCGGCAATTCCCATCTCTAAACACCACTTTTTCCAAACGGACAACCAAAAAGCAGTGCTTTTTACAATGTTTTCGTTGTTTAAGCTGTTTTTCAGCTGCGGTGGCGAAAGAAAACCTACTTAAAACGCCGGCCATTGTTTCGCTCGCAAATTTTCAAATTTTCAAATTTTGTTGCGACATCCAAGGCTCGCATTTGATTGGCTACCTGCGAGTTTCTTTGATTATTGACCAATCAGAATGTCTGATTTGTTTCTTTCTTTGTACTGAATTAACCCTCTTCTGCACTGAATTAACTCTCTTCTGCACTGAATTACCTGAAAACTGCATTTGTTATAACCAACCAAAACTGAGTAATTTTTCCATGTATATTATTAACATAGAAATAATACGAGAAAATTGCGGCAATTATGATAAAAGACGCTTCATATAATATTAAAAGTAGTAGCTTCACCCAAAACAATCTGTATCCTTGGTTTTTTATGGAGCCAGAACGTGTCAGGATTTCCTCGAAAAACAATAAACTTACACAAAGCAGACGAGTGGTATTAACTCAGAGTAAAAATTGTTAAAAAGATTTGGAACATTTTACCCTTTAGGATACCCACGCCGGATCCAATTTCGGCAAGCCTAAGTTAAAATCCTTGTGATGCGCTTGTCGAAACAATTATCTTTCCTTTACCAATATCTCTTGGCTGATTGACTTTACATGTAAGAAACAAAAAACAAAATCATTTGTGCGGTGGCACATGGTATGAGGCAACTACACAGCGAGTAAAGTTCACAGCGTTTCAACAGTTTGACTCGTTTGAACATCACGTAGCAGATGAATGACAATCTAGATTCTCTTTCATTTGGATTCATTTAATGACGGGCTACAGAATTTCCCCAAAAAAGCAATAGACTTTCACAAAGCAGACGCGTGGTACTTACCCAGAATAAGAATTATTGATAGGACTTTGAACATTTTTCCCTTGAGGATACCCACGCCGGATCCAATTTCGACAAGCCTTAATTAAAAACTAGTTGACGCACTTGTGGAACAATAATCTTCACTTTACCAATGTTTTTTCGCCGATTGACTTTACATGAGAAAGTTATCTTAGAATCAAACAATTTTTAGAAACGGATTTCACTATAAAAGTTGTTGCACTATGTTGCAATACATTGTCACCTTCGCACTCGCACAACACGTACAACTATGCAATTATCATAAACACGAACACCGCACTTTGTTTGATTTCGTAGTAAATAATATACATGAAAAAATTACTCAGTTCTGATTCGTTAAGATGAATGCAGTTTTAAGGTAATTCAAAGCGGAAGAGGGTTACTTCAGTGCAAAGAAGTAACAAACCAGACATTCTGATTGGTCAATAGTCAAAGAAACTCACAGATAGCCTATCAAATGCGAGTCTTGGATGTCGCAACATTTGGATACGCCAAAAATTTGCCACCGAACCAATGGCCGGCGTTCTCAGCTGAAAACAGCAGCTGAAAAGCAGCTCTAACAACGACCACCCGTCGACGCGTTTGCGTAACAACTTTCTTCACTTTGCCAATGTCTCTTCGAATAAAGGTTGTCTGTTTTAACATGGAACTGAGCAAATAACGTTAAAAAGTAAAGATGCTTCGACCGCTCAACGGTCATTTCCAAGTTACAGGATAAAATAATCATCATGTCCCTTGGTAATCAATTGAGTCGTCCCAGTTCACCTCGGAGATGGCAATTTTGTGAATTTTGTTTAGTATACTGTTGAATGCTCGGCTGCTGCAATATGTTCCACCATTTCTTGCAGAAAATATGAATATGGATCTTTCCTTGCACGGCCCTGAATTTTAAAAGTAAATTAGACTTACTTCTTTTCGAAACTATACCAAGACCGTTAACAGAACAGCTTTACCGGCCCGTTAAGGTACCGGCACCTTCGAAAAATGGCCCCGAGGTCCTATTCCTTCCCAGCCCTAGTCCCACGCAACAATTTCACCTGACTATATCAGAATATCCGCCATCTTCTCCGTGTGGACATACTATGAGGCTTACATGACACTCATTATAAGTTGTCTTCGACATGAATAAAATGTTGCAATCGGTCAGTAGACGTGTTCCTTTTAAGAGATCTCTGACTGCCCAGGTAATTATATCTGTTCTAGACCGCACTTCATAGGAGTGCTTCTCATAAACATGCCTTTCGTGCGTCTGTCCTCCGAGAGATCATAGTTGTGAACCAATCAAAATACAATGTACAATTCAGCTTATAATATAACCCCTTGTAGATAGTTAGTTAGCTGAGTATTCTAAAATTGTGCTGTTAAGAAAAATATAAAATGAGAACATAAATCTGTTATTTTGTAGAATCTTGTAGATAGTAAACTAAATAAATTTGATTACTTGCCATTGATTTCTATGCATGATTGTTAATTTGTGTTTAGCCGTTATCAGCTGTCACGCAATAAAAATCTTAAGCTTATTATTTGACTTTTGATATGACTCTCTGGCTGCTCTTCAGTTAAGCAAGAGGTTTCTGAGTCAAACAAAAGATGAGAGTCTCACGATATGCAGTCAAGAAGATGGCATAAGGAGAATTGTACTAAACAATCCAAAACGAAGGTAGAGCACTAACTCATAATTGTTACTGTGACAATCACTTTGAGGCTGCAGAATTCGTGTTACTTTCTTACACACTTTGCCAAGTCATATGGAACCATTGAATGAGTGGTAATAACTACACAAAGTCCTTCAATCATTACCCTAAAACTAGAGGAATGAAACTCATGAGTGCTTGCACGTGAAAGAAACTGTTAGTTTGGCTGGGAACATTGTGCGGATGCTGAAGCCATGTGAAAAATTGTTATTAATTTATTACTATTAATAATAGTGTGCCTTTTTTCCCTTCAGGAATGCCCTTTCCTTGAAAATGCTGGATGCAATTAAGTCAAACCTACTTCAAAATGTAGACTCTGAACTTAGAGTTATTGTCTTGTCTGCAAATGGAGGTGTTTTTTCCTCTGGACATGACCTTAAAGAACTGGTAAGGACACAGTTCTTGTAGCAAAATGACTTGGTTGCTGAGCTGTGTTGGTTTGGCAGAGGACTTGAAGTTGGTGATCAATGGTATATAAACTGCTTTGGTGCACTTTAAAAAGCTAAATTTGCTTCTTAGGTTCTTTTACCATCAACAATTTGTAGTTGATCATCACCTTACAAGTTCTTTTGGTGTTAAAAAATGTTCATTTAAGTTATGTTTTGCAGGAGCAGGCTACCCTTTCAAAAAATTTTAAGACAATTATCACCACAAATCTAGTCCTCAGAAGTAGTTTTAAAATATTCAAACTGGCCTGCAAAGTGTATTGGGCACTGAATGAGAATTTTTTCTATTACAAATTGCAGACAGAAGAAGAAGGAACTGACCATCATGCCCAAATCTTTCATCGTTGCACTGAAGTCATGACACTTGTTCAGGTGTGTAATTTAATGTACTCAGTTTTTCTTTTATTCCCTAAACCTCTAAGAGTGACTAACATCTAATGTTTCCTTACAATATCACCCCTTAATCTCGCATTAACATCACAAGTGTAAAGGAAATGATTGCCAACCAAAGAAACTCTTGATTGTCAAACAAATTCTCTTCGTCAGTACCTTAGGAAATGAACAGAGAACAGTATGGAGAATATGCATATTGAGGTTGGGAAGAAAAGGTTGATCTACTATACCTGATAGCATCAATTGTCACTAAATTTCTGTCATTTCTGTAGTAACACACAGAGAAATGGTTGAAAATTTACTGAAAAGAAAACAAAAATGATTAGTTTAGAACCTCTAAACAATAAAACACAAATTTATTTTTTTTAAAAATTTAATTCAAATATTTCAGGATATTTCTGTTCCTGTCATAGCACAAGTGAATGGTAGGTATAGGAATTCACATGAATGCTAGTGCATTTTGACATCTATGGGCAGGAATATTGGCAAGAAAGTTTTTGTTTCCTAGTCAATGTGCTCTCTTTATTTTTTTGCACAATTCTTTGCTGATCTTTGGTGATTGATGATTGATTCTTTGGGTTCAGAGCCACTTTAACCCTTTAACTCCCAAGAATCCATTAGTAATTCTCCCTACAGTCTGCCATACAATTTATGTGATGTTAGTTTGGAGAATTTGAAATTGGATCAACCAATTCTCTAATTTATATTTTTCTTTATTCTCATTACTTGTCTGCTTCATATTGTACTGATAGTGTAAGGAGAAATTCTGGCTTGGTCACTAGTGGGACTTAAAGGGTTAAATCATCAAAACAATAAGGTTGCTCTGAACCCATTGTATAGTACTCCATATGAGTAAGAGAACCTTACAGAATTGTGGTTGATCATGCCAAGAAAATGATTGATTAACTAGAGACAAATGCATATTCACATTATCTTGCAACCCTTCATGGTCATTAATCTTTTCACTCTACAGCTTTCACGGAGTAGTTTTTTGTAACTTATTGAAGGATCATTTTGTGTACAATTTACAGGACTTGCAACTGCAGCAGGATGCCAATTAGTAGCCAGTTGTGATATTGCAGTAGCCTCCTCTAATTCACAATTTGCTACACCAGGGTGAGTATGCACTGAAAAACAAGACTTCAAGGAGAAGAGACACTTTTTACAATATAGAAAATTGTAGAAAAATTGTAGAAAACACCACTTGTTCATGAAATAAACAGTATGGCTGCCAATCCTTTTTGTAGGTTAGCCAAACATTTTATGGCTTGAAGCCAGATACATGTAACTAAAGAGACAAAGGCAAATTAAAAAAAAAAGGAGCATTATGTAATTATATTTCATGAAAATTCTTAATAATAGACCACAAACACTAAGAAATATAATTATTACAACCTGTTACTTGACCTATTTGAAGGCAGGTCACTAAATTTGAAATGTCCAATATAGTTTTATACTCACCATGGTAACCAAAATGGTCACAGCTTGGAGTGTATTGCTCAAGGTGCCTTCATGATCAAGGAAAACCAAGAACTGCATGCAAAGGCTACAAGACTATGTCTACATTGTCCATCTTCATCTATTAACCTACATCGCTTGTACATGAAATCAGCATCAATAACAAGGCTTGCAGAAATCTCATAAGTCTAAGAATTCATAGTTTTTGAAAGCCTTTATAAATCATTGCTTTGTTTTATTTTGTTGTTTGGTTGTTGTTTTTCACTTTTTAGTGTCAACATTGGGTTATTTTGTTCTACTCCTGGAGTTGCTTTGGCTCGTGCTGTACCTAGAAAAGTGGCATTAGAAATGTTATTTACTGGCAACCCTATTAGTGCAGATGGTAAAGACATTTTTCCTGGCTAGAAATATTTTAGGATTTTTAAGTGACAGTTGTATATCTATTTAGTTCTTCTTCACTTTGTGTATCGAGAGAGAAGGCTTAGGATAACATGGTTTAGATCCCTGCGATGTGAACATTTTCCTCCTCCTTATGCCTACCCCCCCCCCCCTTCAGTAAGAACGTATCTTTTTTGCGGCTGACGGCTAGTCGCACCAACAGCTCAGTCTACTGATGGAATGCTGGATCATATCAAACTAACAACCATATTGTGTTATTTTCCAATTTATCAGATGCTCTTAAGTCCGGCCTCCTTAGCAAGGTTGTACCTGAGGAAAAACTAGAAGAAGAAGTCAATGCGATTGCTACAAAGATTGCCTCATTAAGTCAGCCTGTTGTAGCTGTGGGAAAGTCATGTTTCTACTCACAAATCATGAGAGGACGGGATCAAGCTTATGTGTGAGTTTTAGCTAAGAATGACAGAAATCTTCTCAAAATTTCACGCGAAAATGTGGTGCTTGGTCGGTTGAAACTACTGTTTGGGGTTTTTTAGCTACGAGGCCCACTAAGATTTGTAATACTTACATTTTGAACGTCTAGAATCTATTTATGTTGCTGCAACTTCATTGAATAATTCCAGTTTAGAGCGCCTCTCAAATGTGTTTTGTCAAAACGAAACCATGTATTTCCAATTGCCAACGAGAACAAAGGAAAATATCACCATAAACCAATAAGATCTCGAATTGAAAGCGAATCACTGCCGAAGAGCGGGAAAACGCAAATGCACAAGACGTCAATCGCTTAAGATTTGTATCTTGTTAGAGGAGGGAGTAACACTAACTTACTATACCAAATGATTAAGTGTACAGGAGTGCTTTTCATTTTACTGTCTAGAACTAGAAGTTAAATAATCTTAAAAGGAGAAAATGACCCCAGTGAGGCTTAAACCGGAATTTAGAGTCATAGCTTTTTTTTTTTTCCTATATTCACGTAGCTGTTAATTTTTGTTGCTTTTCAGAGAGGCGGAGGCAGTGATGGTTGAGAACCTGAAGCTTCGTGATGGGCAGGAAGGAATCAAGGCTTTTCTTCAAAAAAAGAAGCCATCTTGGACACACAACTGACTGTCATTAGCTGTAGTTAGTGTCTACACAATATTCAATTGCGTTGGTTTCGCTTTACTTCACTACGCTCTGTGATTGGTTTAAAAAAACTCACGCCATTCTCTTAACCAATCAGATGTAAAACCTAAATCAATCGGTGCCCGGTCACTCACGTTTCCCGCGCTTCGGGCAATGTTTGAACTCTATAATCTCATTCACTTCTTGTGATATGTCTCTTGTTCTGTTTGGCCGTTGGTATAATTGGGAAAAAACAAGGTAGGGGTTGTTCGTCAGTCCAGTGTTATATTTCAGTAGTCCAAAGAAAAAGGTACTTTATCCTCCCGGAGGAGAATTTTAATTGTTTGTTCACGTGAATTGACCTTCAAAGTATTACATTTGCGCACACGATTATTTATTTAAACTAATGTAACGTTTTTGCATATAACATTTAAAAACAAACTCAACGGATACAACGCACTAAATTGATGATGGCATGATTCATGTCGAAACATGTCTGCAAAAGATTTTTCTCGTGAATTTGAAATTTGTTTTAAGAATAATAGTTATTAATAAAATGCGATAATACAAATAAATTCTGAAATTCAAACCTGAACTCGCAGATGTGCAACATAGGTTTCTCATAGCTGAGCACTTGCAATTATCCAGGAATTGCCAGAAAGGTGTAATCATAACTCAGGAAGGAAGTTTTTCCACGCAATAACAAGTGCATATAAAGTTGACCAAAGGGAAACCTAAGTTTTCGCCACGACGTGAAACCCACGAAAAACAATGGCAAAAATAACTCTTTCAATTGAGAGCATTTACCTTCTTCGACAGCTAACAGCACTTTCTTATTTCCCTACCCACTCTGCGAGTTAAATATACCTGTCCCTTCCAAAAAGGTTGAGCATCTTCAAACAGTCGTCAACAAGACTCTCTTCTGCCCAACGACTAATCTTTCTCGTCGTGATGTCACAAACTAGAAATTTGCGCGCGCTTGTATTAACCAATAAGATTCATAATTGATTTCTGACGTGAACGAGAGGATATCTCCCAACCTCTTTCCCAAGGTCCTCTCCTCATGCCTCGAAGGAGAAAATGATAGGACCTGGAAACGAGGTCATATATCACGGGCGCGGCGTGCGCAAACTTTTGCGTGCTCTTCATCATCATTTGCTTCATGTTTAGCACACGCGCGTTGAAATTGCGCAGGACGGAGAAAATCTGTTGCTGATCAATCTTATTACCAGATCTTACGTTAACCTTATCCAGCGGAACGGCCGCTGTAGCGCACAGAGTCGTCCTTTCCTGACGGCTGATCAAGGAAACAAGGACTCTGGAAACGAAATTGATCATTGATTCGTACACAGTAGATTGCACAGCGGAATAAAATAAAGGTAGGGGGAGTAAATGACCCCCATAGACAATTTTTTAGTACTAATTTTCGAAGCAATGCAACTTAACCTCCAAAAGCGTCAGAAATATTTTGATAATATAATAAATCCGCAGCAAGCTCTAAATTTCGTGCTCAAAGAAAAGCTGAGAAATTTACCAAAATTCGAAGGAAGTAAACCTGAAACCAAATTTCGTCTTCATAATAATTAAATCAGCCATCTTCCATGGAAGCAAGGCAGGATTTCAGTAGGGAGGACTCAGGCGATGGTTTGACACGGAACTGAAACATGGTACGCATGCGTGTTCGACCGAGTCCCTCTAAGCGAAATTTTCATTTCCCTGTCGGCCCAAGAATTAATGGATAAAAGTACGTAAAGCTAGAAGAATTTTCCACAGGAATTGAAGCAGCAAGATGCAATCAAAGGATATAGTAAGCACGTTAAAGAAGTTCGACGCATACCCTAAGACGCTCGAAGATTTTCGAGTGAAAACTTTCGGTGGAGCGGCAGGTATGCTATGAAGCTTGTAACTTTAAATAGGATTTAGTTGAGGTAAAATTAGTCACATACTGCCGCTAAGTGAAAGACAAATGATATGTGTTTTAATCTGGTTGGGTTATTGAAATCATCAAAATAGCTGGTAGTTAAAATGTAAACTATTTTATGTGTATTTGTGGGAAAACCTTTGCAAAGTTAGTTATGCACTTTGTTACGTGGCGATTTCTACGGTAACCATGAAGATGCATGTGTAATCATTTTATGATAATCGTAAAAATATAATGTTTATACGGCTAGCCAGTGTTCAGGATCTTAAATCAAGTCTTTAAGCCACTTTTAAGCAGTAATTAGTGACAAACGTGTCGATTGACTGACCCATGTCTTCGTTTCACCTCCTATCCGCGTATCCGACGGTCTGGTTTTCTGACAGTTGGTTTATCCAATCAAATGCGTCCATGTGTTGAGGGGGGCCTGAAATAATTATCTACATCAATATACAACAACAACCTCCTACATAATGGAGATATATAGAAAAAAGAGCCAGGAGTCCTGCATATTAAACTTGAATTTAAGGCCTTTACATAATAATTCCTATGTTATGTTTTAAATATTGTCTAGTATTACCACAAAGTGTGCTCTGGGTTGGTGCTTGTGGTAGTGTAAAACCTCTTTCTGTGTCCTCTGGTTTCTGCCCTCCACGAAAACCAACATCCAAATTTCAGTTTGACCTGGAAACAGTGGACTAGTAGAGCTATGCTGTGGAATGTCCCCTGCTAAATTACTGTTATTATTATTATTTTTATTTTTACATTTCTCTTTTGATTCCTCTTCAGTGACATTGGTTAGTGGATTACTGATGTTCCTTCTGTTTGTATCAGAATTAAGTTTTTACTTATCAACAGAGGTAAGAGATTTATTAATGACAGAATATTTTATATTAAGTTACTTATGGCTTTAAATGTAAGAAATTTCCTTTTCTAAGTCTTTTCTGAGCCAAACTTTTAAGTCTTTTTAAGCCAAAAATGTGATTCCATCAACTGACAAATTTTTGAAATAATTAATTTGCAGGTTACACCAGAACTATATGTTGATACTGCCCGTGGAGAAAAGCTTAGAATTAATGTAGATATCATTTTCTCAAAATTACCCTGTGTTTGTAAGTACTTTTTTCTGTTTTAATTTTGTTGTAGACAACTGACATATAGGATAAAAAAGTATAATATTTTTTTAAAAGGGATGATTTTCTAAAGAAGCTGTGAAGCTACATCCCTAGGGATGTTAAGCGTTACTTTGGTTTTATCAACTGTAAATTGTCACCGTAATAAGGTTTTAAAACTGACATTTTGAACATTTGCCCTTTGTCGGAGCATTGATGAAGGACTAATACTTTAATTATGGGGAATAACATTTGTTTGGTGTGCACCAGATATGGCAGAAGTCAAAATTTAACCAGTGATTTTGACTTGCATTTGGATACTTTTCACAGTCTTCCCACTTTGATCCACCAATGGTGGTTAGGGGAAGTGTATGGAAGTATTGAAAGAAATACCTACCCAGGGAATAAGGCTGTAAAGTTAGTAACCTGTGGTCAGATTTTATTCATGGGGGGGGGGGGGGGGGGAAAACAATTCAGTGGCAGTACACTGTGTTCTCCTCTAAAAGAAGACTCCATCATGATGGCTCGATAGGAAATTTACAAGGATCAGCAGTATATGTATCAAGTACAGTAAAGGCCTTGTTCAAAACTGTGATCAAGTTATGATAACCTATGAATTAAAAGACTTTTTTCTGTCTTTCAGAACAAAAACTAGCCAACTTTAAAAACTGCACCAGTATGTGAAACCTATTCATCTCTAATTTTATTTCAGATTTAAGTATAGATGCCATGGATGTATCTGGCGAACAACAGGTATTGTGTGAATTGATTTGAAAACTGTACTAATATTAATGACCACTTTAATTCCTATGAGCAACTAGCATCTAATTTCTCCTTAGAATATTATCCTTGAATCAAACGTGGAGGTCACAAGAGTAACAGAAATGATCACTGACCATACAAACTCTTATCTGTTTTACAAATTCTCCTTGTCAGAACCTCAGGAAATGTATAGAGAACAGTATGGAGAATATGCATACTGATGTTAGGGTGTAAAGGGTTTATTATAATTATACTATTAACATTATTATCAATATTTAGAGCAGTGGTGTATGTAATAGTTATTTATTTTGCACACAGATTGATGTAATGCATAGTATATTTAAAACAAGAGTGGATTTGGATGGAAAACCTATTGACGAAAATGCGGAAAAAGGAGGTTGGTAAATAAATTTGCATCAAACTGTAGTACAAGATCTATAAATTAATCAATTTATTTTTTCTCTCTCCTAAACAGATCTAGGTGATAAGAGCCATGAGGCCAAAGAGTTACTTGAGGTGAGTTAACCCTTTAACTCCCATGAGTGACCAAGATGGAATTTCTCCTTACCAAATCAATACAACAGCAAACAGACAAGTGCTGAGAATAAAGAAAAACATCAGTTAGGGGATTATTAGTTGATTCAATACCAAATTCTCAGAACTTACATCATAAGAATTGTATAGTAGACAGTAAGGAGAATTACAAATGAGATCTTGGGAGTGAAAGGGTTACTAAACTTTGATCTGATCTGACAAGTTTTTTTTTTTTGTAACATCACAGTTGGGTTCTTACACATGTAATGTTAGAGGAAGTGAAACTCCAGACTGTTGCTTAATTCACCACAGATCTGATCTGAAAAGTTTTTTTTGGTTCTTATAACATCACAGTTGGGTTCTTACACATGTAATGTTAGAGGAAGTGAAACTCCAGACTGTTGCTTAATTCATCACATGATTATTTCCTGTACAGCTTGATCCCAACAGATGTGAATCTTGTTATGGTGCAGAGACAGCTGGAAAGACTTGCTGTAATACATGCGAAGATGTGAGGGAAGCCTACAGAAGGAAAGGATGGGCGTTATCAGAAATAGACAACATCAAACAGGTAATGTCTCAAAATGAAACATCCCCAGCTTGAGTCCTCTTCTGTTCCTTAAGCCTTTTATGTTCTTAATCTGTAATCTTTTCTCTTATTTTAGTCATTTTTTATGCAACAGTATTGAAACTGCAATTCCTGAACCTTTTAACTTCAGTGTCTCAGGGAAGGTTGGAAAGACAAACTTCAAGAGCAGAAAAACGAAGGCTGTTTAGTGACTGGTCATCTGGAAGTTAACAAGGTTTGTTATGAAATTTAATTGAATATGAAGTTTGAGTATTTCTTTCCACACAATGTTATACAAATTTCCTTTCATTGTCCAGAAATGCTGTTCATTCAGTATTGCTCAGTTTTGTTGTAATTTCAACTGTCATAGGTGGCTGGGAACTTTCACTTCGCCCCTGGAAAGAGTTTTCAACAACATCATGTTCATGGTAGGGTGAACTGAAAGGATTATCTGTGATTTTTTTTTAATTTCTAAACTGAGCTGAACTGAACTGAAACTGTACCTAACTTTGGAAGCTATTACTACTGGTAAACCATTTATAAAAAAACAAATGGATGAATGAGTAAAGAAATGAAATAGATAAATTAGTGGATAAATAAAATGCATAAATTAATAAATGTAAATGAGAAAACAGAATAAAAATGAATGGGTCATAACAGCACAAAGTTAATTACAAATGATATATAAATGAAATTTTGGTTAACAGGATAAACCTTTTGTTAAAAGGGGTCAATTTAATCCCTAAACTATCAAGATCTTAAAGGCAATTCTCTCAAAAGAAGACAACAAATTTCTACGTCAGTGTCCCCTTATCAACTCAAACATTTAATCACCTATTTGTTTGATATTGCACCAAAACTGCAAAGATATTTTAAGAACTGATCAAGGTGTGGAAATTCGTCATTTTTTTAGTGATTCTCCTCATTCTGATCCCTCAAGGATCAGCCAGAGTTTCACTGGCAGCTATGAAGCTGCAAGAATCTTAGCAAATAGTATACTAATAGGTGGTTGCCATGGAAATAGCATGACATAGGAATTTGACCTACATACTAAAGTCAAAGTCAAAAAGTTTTTTTGCTACAGAAAACTAAAATGTACATGGTATGCTCAGTCTGAGCAGAGAGGTGCATGATTAATTTAAAACTTGTGTTTTCATGGTAAAGTAGCTTGAGAGGCTTAGAATAATTGTCTATAACAATGAAGTCATTGGCACACAATTTACTCAGAGGGTAAAAAAAAACCTGGCATGTGGGGGTAGTTGAGTTTGTAGCCAGGCAAAAGAACTTTTATTTTTTTGTTACTTTGTCTAAAGAACAAAATGTAACCACAATTAGAGTTCAACTGTCAGTTACAATGGTGTCTTTGAAGTTCAGGCAAAGATGTGGATACTGCAGACTTTGTTCTCCCTGCTTAATGCATAAAATATTAAATGTATATGCTAATATCAACTCATTTGATTCTGTTAATGACAGCAAATGTTATTGTCTCTAATGGGAAGTGCTAATTGTGTGTTAGGTAAATTTGCATTGCTTTGATACCAGTTCAAAATTATGTCACTGTTCCCTTGAATTTTGGAAGAGCTCTTTGTATCTACATGTATGCTTTGTGAGCTGTGTAGAATAAATTTAATCAGGATTATTTCACTTAAACCTTGACCATACACACAATTACTTCTGTACTGCACTGTGCTGTATTGTACATGCTCATGGTAAATTTGCATCCAACTTACTATTCTCTTCTAGAATTTAAACAACTCATTAGAATTTATTTAATTTAATGCATCTAAACATAAAAAAAATAAAATGTTACTACTGAGTACAAAATCAGTGAACACATTTAAAACACCAATAAATAACGTTTGTTAATTTTTTTAAATCAGTTACACTCCAATCAATAAATTGGTCTGAGTGATTCTTGTACTTAACACTATTCATTGCCTCATTAACACACCTCTCACACACCCTTTTGCACTTTGCAGTCTCCATTCTCAAGTTAAGCTCAGGGGGAAATGTTATTAAACTGAATAGTAAGTAAAAGGCTGTTATATCGTGCTAAACTGGAGTGCAAGGCAGTCATTTCTTGCCAGACAGTCATTTACATGGAGTGATTTAGACTGTAGACAAATCAAATTCCTCCTCATGGGCTTTTCATGCAAGCATAGGCATTGGCATAAACATTGGTTCATATAGCATTGCACTATGGTGAAGGGGCTGTCTTTTGCTGCATAGAAGTGAATGCACTGCACACCTCACACTTCTGCTGTCCAAGAGCTCTATACTGATATACTAAATGCCTTTAGATACTTTAAAGGTTGAATTATAATATGATAAATTAGGTACCTATGTTCTAAAATTTACATATAAACTATAACTTGAGGCAAATATAACTGAGAAAATGCTGTCTAACTTAAAACCATGAAAGTTTACTTTTTATTAAAACTTTAACTTGGTTGTGAAATCAGAAATACAAAGATATATTTACAATACTGATACATAATGTTATTGTAGTATAACAAATTCAAGGATAATTTACAGAATCATTGTTAGACATTTTCTGCTCAGACTGGGTGTACCTTTCAACCAAAAGAAATTGAAATAAGTGGACAGAAAGTGCTTCTGTAGTTATTTTGAAGATTTACAGAGTTGTAAGTAAAAAGAGAAAAAAAGAAGGGAAAAGAAAATAAAAGATTTAGGTTATGTTTATAATACTCCATAAATCACGTTTTGTGTTAAGAAAACATGAAAACAGTGGTGCACAACTCAGTTTTACATTTATATGCTTCCTTTTTTTGATTTACTTGAGGCTTATGCTCAGAAATGTTTTTGGAAAGTTGAACATCATGGAAACTAAATTTAAGTACCCTTGATTTCTAATCTTTTATGATATTAAATGATCATGCATAGTTACATTTATCAGAGCACAGTTTTTGTCTTTGACTAAGCGTTTCACCCAACAGACAAGGATTTCATAGATTACTTAGCTCAAACAGTTTTGCTGACTGACTTGTTCTTTGATATAGTAACACTATTTTTTTAAAATTATTTTCATTAGTGCACGATTTACAGCCATTTGGATCCACTCAGGTATGTGTTGTACATCTATTATAAATCTGAAGTTTCACGTTAGTTAATTTAGACTTGGTCATAAATAGAAAAAGAGAGTTTTGTGTTAACTGTTCATAGAAACAGGTCTTTTCCCTATAGATTCACATGAAATCAAAATCTTTTGTTTTCGTTTCAGTTTAATCTGTCTCATCATATTCGCCACCTTTCATTTGGCCATGAATACCCTGGAATAAAACATCCCTTAGATGATACATATATTTCTGCAGAAGACTGTAAGTTTGCCATAAATATTTCTCTTCCTTTTCTTTATTATTTTTTAAAATGATCCCAAACAATTCATTTTAAAGTAAATGCTTCTTCTAAACCTTGTCTATTTTTTGTTGCCAATGCATAGCTTTTTAATGATATTTAAAAGGTTCTTCTAACTATTAACATATTTTTTGAACTCTTTCATTGTTCATGGCTGTAGCTGGAAGCATGTACCAGTATTTTGTGAAGATTGTCCCAACAATGTATCGGAAGTTAAATGGCGAGGTGAGAGTAACAGACCTACCCACCTCAAATGAATAAGAGCAAAACTAGTCTTAAACAGTTTTTGATCAGAGATTAAAAAAAAAAAAATTAACACAAGAGTGACTTATTAGAGAGGCAGCTCAATAGATTGGTTTTAGTACCAGTCAACGTCTTAATTACAAAGGAGATAGGAGAAAGGTTCCTTTACTGTAGTTATATTTTCGTTAATTTCATTGTCTATCTACTGGGAAATGCTTGTTGATATTGTAAGCTACATGTATGTTGAGTCTTTGAATATTTTTTTTTTGTTTCTTCTATGGGATGCCTATGCAGGTTGTAAGAACTAACCAGTTCTCAGTCACTAAGCACAAAAGAGTGATAAGACAGGTGTCTGGTGAACATGGTCTTCCAGGTATGGTTTAAATATGTGTTCCACTTAGTTTTGCAGCCAGTTTGGAGTCAAAGTTTTCTTTCGCAAAAATTTGGGAAGGGAAGGGGGAAGGTGTTCTTATGATTGCCCAGCAATTCTTTCAGGGGTGGCAATACTCCTAGTCACTTTTCGTTGTAGAGACTGAGGTTAGCTTTAGGGATAATAGGGTCCAAAAACAGTTGTACCCAACTTTTTCTGTTGCTTATCTTTATAGGTGTTTTTGTTTTATATGAATTCTCTCCGATGGTGGTTCAGTACACAGAGAGCAGAAGGTAAGGCCGCAAATTGTTGGATTATATAGTTGATCTGTAGTGTTACACCCATGTGTTAAATTTCTCTAAGTCAAACTTCTACCCTCAAAAGACTTCTATTTTTTGGTGTCATTGTCTTTGACCTCCTAGTTTGCTTAACTGGGATTTAGGGTGTTTCTTGTTTGTTAGTCTTGCTATTTTTAGTAGAAATAGCATTTAAATTATGGGTGATAGTGCTAGTTTCACACAGAAAGTTTCCTGAGATTGGCTGCCTTGTTTATTCACTGTGTCTGGGTGTTTTTTTATACATGTGCTTTTGTTTGTGAAGTAATTCTATGATTTATCTTTTCTCTCCCATTACCTTCAGATCCTTCATGCATTTTCTGACTGGAGTCTGTGCTATAGTTGGTGGTATTTTTACAGGTATGGAGTTAGTGAAATATCCAAACCTTTCCTAGTTAGATACTGTTGTACTACAGCGTAACAAACACTTTAGAAATAATAATTATAATAATAATAATATTAATAATAATACTAATAATGCCAAAGATAGTAATAGTTATAATATAGCATCATTTTTATTATTATCAGTACAATTAAATGCTAGTTTTTAAATTTGATTCAGAGGATTTTAATCAATTAAAATAATCTATAAATGATGGTGATAATAAGTAATAATGCTGATAATAGCAATAACAGTAATGACATAATTTAGTAGTACTGTCATTAATAATATTAATAACAAATAAATTGATGATAATAATAGTAATAATGGTGCACAATTGAGCAAAATACAAATGTAAATTAATGATGATAACAATTAAAATAATAATAATAATAATAACAATAATGATGATGATGATGATGATATTATTCCTGTTTATTTTTCCTTTCTGATCTCACATTCCTGTCTATTCACAGTTGCTGGACTTGTGGACTCTATGATTTACCATTCAGCTCGAGCATTGCAAAAGAAAATTGACCTAGGAAAAGCAAGCTAACGTATTTTGGAGAATGCTTGTCATGTGACTCAATCTGATGCAGCAGTGTTAGGTGACAATAGACTTTGGCTGACATAATGGCGAGCTGTACAAACTTTCATCCACCACCCAGAACATTTTGGAAATTTCAAGGCAGTAGAATGAGAAATTATCTCTAGGGACCAGTTTTTATATGGATTTGTAATAATAATCAACAATAGTGTAGTCTTTTAACTCTTTATCTACTAGAAACGATTAAAATGTAACTTCCCTCTGAAATATCCAAACATTATCCAGCAAATCAATAACAAGAATTCTCATCTTAACAGATAGTTGGTATCTTGATATAATACTAAATTCTTGTAAGTAAGTTACAAGGGAATTTATAATAGCTTGAGGGGAGAGTTAACAGTAAGATCTTAAGAGTTCAAGGATTTTAAACGAAAACAATATACTTCTGAATCACACTGAATTACAAATGTGTGCCACCTTAAAAAAAAAACCAACCATAATTAATTTATGAAGCTGTATTACTTTTCTTATTTTCGGGGCATTAGTCAAGGACGAATGACGAAATGCCATTTGGATGCCCATCACCTAATGTTTGATAGGCTGTCTTCAATACATTGTCGCGACAGACTGAAAATATTATTTGAATGTGTTGATTTTGATCGATGTTAATCGGTAACGGCAGTTGTGGTTGGTGGTTTCGATGATTTTTATTTAATTGAATTGCATATATCATTTCTTGTGTACTGACATTTGAAATCTAGAAATCACTATGAGGTTTAGTACAATAATTCAAAATTGCAAATCATAAAAAGAGGCCTGAAAAATTTGGTTTGTTGCCGCTGAGTGAAAAACTGGAACTTGTAATTGAGTGAAGATTATCCTTGTGTCATTATAAAAAAAAAAGCTTTTTAAACATTAGTCTTTCTTGTTGTGACTTGGAAAATCTTTGGTCCATTGGAGCCATATTCAAAGTGTCGAAAGTAACCCTGGAATGGATAGGTTTTGCTTTACCTCTTTCTCAACCAATCAGATGCAAAACTAAAACCAATCACGACTTGGCCGCGCGTGTTTTCCCGTCCTTCTGGTAGTTTCGTTTTTACCTTGAGTTGTCATTGGCTCTTCTGTTTATTATCCTTTTTTCTGATTGGTCGTAGTGATAACTTTGGCTTTAGTTTTACGACACTCATTCAATAAGCAGTCTATTAGCATCCAGCTATCAAACCAGTGTGAGAATAAAGAGGTAGGCTTAAAACTGTTTACTTTAAGTAGCAGAACCTTTCAAAATATGTTGTGGACTCCATTTTGTTTAATGCGTAGACCTGGGGAGAACTTAACCGTCCCTGATCCTAACCAGAAAGGGACAGATACATCCTTTAATGGAGGACTAGGTAAAGTGTTTGGAGAAATGTCCTTGCGTTTAGTCATGTCACAGGTGGAAACACTATGTTAGCATACACCACCAAAAAATTTCAAGAAACACACCAAGCAGAATGATGGGACTTTTTCCTTTTATCAAACTGTACATTATTATAGTTGTTACACAGGTCAGTTCCTCTTAAAAATATAAAAATACACCTTTAACGAGAAAATTCTCAGTAACGTCGATAAAAGGGCAGCATTTGAAAACACTCATCTGAGACTTAAATAATGTTCATATTTCATGATTATCTAAAGCAAGAGAAAATATTTTTCTCTCGTTAAAAACCAAACTCGTGTCCAAAACCATTACACGGCTGATGTTAAATTCAAATCTATGTCAGTATCTGAACAACTGCGCACTTAACCCTCCCCTAACCCAACAACAGTCAAATTATAAAACCTTCTGAGGCGAATATTGCACGTTTTCAGATCAAAGATCAAAACTTCTGTTTGCAACGAACTGACTCAGCATCATGCCCGCTCCAATAAATTACTTTTAACTAGTTCACAATATTTTATCCGCAAACTCTATCCTCATGCAATTAAGAATCTTTGTATATATTAAGCATCGCACCATATAAGGAGGTCCAGCTTCCTGGGAAATCTTTCATCGAGAAGATTTCCAATGGCGTTCGTGAAATGTAGTTATTAATATCTTTAATGTTTACTTTAAGCTCTAAACTTGTTGCGTGGCGGGTCAACACTGAATTTTTAGCGGCTTTTGTTTTTTACACGAAAAAGAGACATAACTCTATTTCTCTAACATCATGTTTTTCCGTGATCAAAGCACGCGGCCAGAGGAATAAGTACCACTCTCCTGAGCCCGCGGTTTACGCTGAACTAGTTGATCATTCACAACAGCAGCCACATCGAAAGGGCGGAAAATTCGTGTAAGAACATCCGCAGGGACGAAAGAGTTTTCTAAGTTGACAAGCAACTGAAACCCTTGGGGATCTCGTTCACTCAATGAGCGCGGAGCCTGAATAGGCTAAAAACGCTTTTGGACTAGTTCCTCTTGGAGACGCATTCAGCGTAAGCCTATACTTTCTGTGATCATAATTCCTTGGTAGTCACGCCAGTCTTTGAGACGTTTAGCTTCTGATAAATCTATACCTCAACAGGGTTAGATTTTACAAGAGGGCGCCGCTTCGCCGACATCCGCGTAGGCGTAGATCTCACTGATGAATCATAGTGTCCTTCTTCAACGGTTTGAGGGGAAGATGGAGCACCTTCCGACTCCCCCTGAGCACCCCTTGGTAAAGTGTCCCTTTCCCCTGTGAGAGAGTCCCTTCGTTCTGGTGTCCCTTGATATCGTCCAGCGACGTCGCATTCATCTGAGTCTTTTTCTTCTGCCTGTGAAACCTCTTCATGTTCTGGCATTTGTGTTTCGGACTCTGATAAGTTCAAGAGACTTCGTTTACGCCGTCTCGTTTCTAAACCTATTTCTCTTTTTTCCCACACCGGTTCCTCACCATTCTGCTCAGTAGGGCTGTCTGTATCCCCCAGAACGGGATCAGTATCAGACGCAGTAGAGTTTTGATGAGAAATTGGTCCGGGGGGAGTCAGCCCACCAACAGTCTCTTTCGAATCCGCAAGACTCTCATCCGCTTCTGTCACGTCTGATAATTGCCTCTTGTCCGTTCCAAGATTACGTGACGAGGGTGGGGCGTTCAGAGCAGTCGCATCAGTATCGTAAACTGCATCTAAGTGGTCCAAGTTTGGGTGTTGATCTCCACCCGAAAGACTTCCATGTAGGGACTGCGACTGCGTGGAACTCAGAGAGCCTGGGCGTGACCCTGAGCTATGGCAAGATTCAGGATAACTTAGCGTCACGCAAGGAATATCCGACGATCTTACCACGTGGGTAGTAGCGCTGTGTGTGCCTGGAACCATTTGGGTTCGAACGTCTAACGGGTCGGAATGCGCGCGGGTCACTGAGGAGCGCCTGGAGGAAACACCGTCGCCATTTTCGCGAAAATTCAAATCGTAAGAGTTGCTGCCACCCGATGGAGACTCACGAGTACTCTGAATGCTCCGCAGCATCTGCAAAACCAGCTCAAGTTTAGAATCTATGATGTTCACTTGATGTTCCACCCGAGAAAGTCTTTTGGTTACGTCTACTTTTCCTGCGCCTTCATCATCTGAAAAAAAAAAAAAGAAGAGTCTTCAACTTTGCAAATACTAACAGCCCAGTCCCTTCCCCTCCATCTTGTTTTGTCAACCCTAGCGTGAACTTAACAGTATCAGTGTCTTGCACTCTCCAACCCTGTATCTCGTAAAATAATTTTCATTGAAAAGTTGAACGCAATAAGGGATTGCAATGGTTTCGCTTAACTAGCTTTTGTAAAAATGCGCAATTTTCTCAATCAGTCAGATCCAAAACTAAACTTTGTCACTCTTGTTTTCTACGTGAAAGGTGTTCCACAGTTTGAATTCTCAAACTTCTGTACGTCGCCGTAAGATAAATGTTTCTTTGGATGATGAGCGATTCGATACATTCCTCCAATTAACACTCAAATTTCCTGTGTAACAACTTTATTACCTACCTCCTTCACTCCTGTGAGATTTGTCCATCCTAAAGTAAAAAATAATAAGCCACAGGTTTTACAACATACATACGACTACCACTATAGATTTTACAACACACGGTGTACGCCTTTTCATTAAGAAAAAAGCGAATCGCACTTCACTGAATCACGTCCATTTGCTTTTTTAGCGAAGAGTCACTGGAAATGTAATCACACGAATGATAGACGTCTACAACGCTTAGAAGAGATTTATTGCATGAGAAAAAAGATAAAAAGTTCAGTTTACACAACTTTTAAAAAAAGACTAGCATGTGCTTTAGTTTCGCTGAACATCGCACTGTGATTGGCTCAACAGAAACACGCGTAACTTCCTCGACCAATCAAAATCAATCACGATTATGGCGCGTGCATTTTGCAGCGCTTGGAGTGCCTGGCGTTGGTCACGTGTATTTTTGTCGAGTTCTGATTGGTTGTTATGTTGCTCACAGGCATTATGATTGGTCTCTGACTCCGTTTCATGTCACGTGACAGCTCGCAAGATTCCTTGAAACCAAGAGGTGCAGTTCAATTTTCTCTCCGCTGAAACCTACCATGACCGTCTAGCTTGACATGACTATCAAATAATAGTCTAAAATTATATTTCTTATGCCCTTACTTGGCCTGGAGACTTTTAATTCTTGCTAACATTTCGACATGACCTGTTGAATACTGTTCAATAACATCTTTAACATCATATGGTCTCCTAGCCTCCTGCACAACGAGAAAGTACAAAAAAAGATGATAAAAAAGTTGGAGCATTTTTCAAGTAAGTGTCCAAAGTAATCGGGGATTGCCCTAACCTTGAATTTCCTTATTGCAACCCTGAGCTTTAGGATTCGAATGAGACGAATGGCCAACTTTTGAGCATTTGTCAACCTGTGGAAAGAAAGTAATTTATTTTAAAGCTGAGATTGAAGACCTTTGAAGAAAGCAAGTACTGCTGGGATATGAGTTAACAAAGTTGACAAACCCCATTTAATCCCTGAATATTTGGCTAAAACATCCACAAAAAAAGACACTTACTCAATGCATGGTCGTTCTCCGTCTGTCTGTAAAGCCAACAGCGCATTTTCATCTGCAATATCGTAGAGGAAAGAGGTTAAGCTAATCGGGAATATGGAATAAACAGAGTTTCCCTACCATAATTATTTGAGTTCAAACTCTACATTGCCCGAGTGACGTCAAAAAATGCACTCACAAATCCCCTCTGATGACCTGTGCGCCAATTACCTCTGATTGAGTGTCTCAGTTTTGAATTTTCGCGCGTAAATAACAACCAATCAGCGGCTATTTTTGTTAAGATTACGTCATCATACTTAGGTTAGCACATATTAACTACAAAGATATGCAAACTGGTTAGTGTTTCCTGCGCATGATTGCTTGATACATAAAGATAGATATACCCACCTGGCCGAGATTAAAATTAAGTAAAAAGACAAATGTTAGTTTTTGTTTATGTAAAATTTACCTGATTAGAAGTTTAAATATCCTTCAAAACTATACAAGCAGAAAAGACCGTCGTCCTTGAATTCAGCATATTCTTTTAAAAATCATGTCCCATTCAACTTTGATTTTGTGCAACGGCGTTATAGTTTTTTTTGTCAAATATAACTCTCACTGCGGTTTAATAATTGTCTAAGTTATGAATTGGAAAATATATTAAATGAACTACAAAGGCATAATTTTTACAATATTTTAAAGTTTGATAGAGCACCGCACGTTTCAAATAACATATTTAAATCTATTAGATTCTCTTTTAAATAGCTCAACTTTACTGTTATCACAAAAGTCAAGTTTAGAGACTCCCTGATAATTATCAATCACCGTCAATCAACTGTCAATCACTTACCGCCCCAAATCGAGGGTATAATTGATTGCTTTCTGGAGTGAACGATTGAACAATGAACATTATGTGATGACAGCATCGTCACTATTGCGTCATGGCTGTTGACGGAACCGAATTTCGATCTGGTACTCTCAGCTGAAGATAGATCGAAGTTTATTTTAAATTTTAAATGTTAGTTAATTGAACTGTACTTCCTCGACTAGGGGCCCTCGGGGAGGGGACTTAACCTCTTTCAAATTTATTCAAGAATTAAACATTGCGTAGCTGATTTCAAAACGGTGCTGGAAACCGTCCTTTGTCAATCACCTCCTTTTTTGGGGGGGGGGGGAAGGGGAGGGGAGATGGGGGAGAGAGGCAAAGAATAATAGGGCGGTCCCTTGTAGAGGAAATGCAGTACCATGCAATAATTTAAGACAAAACTTAAATTTAAAGGGTATGGAAGCTTTTTCATGCATATTTACAATAATAAAAGAAATACCAATGGTCAGTATTATAGATAGTCTGCCTACCAGACTTGAACATTATTTTGTTTACATTCACAATTTTACATGTAGATGGTCAGAGATTACGAACATTGTTTATGAGTAAGCTCTGAGTGACCTGAGTATTCCCAAATTCAGATTCATTTATACAAAAAATTTGGAATGTTCTTTAAGAAAAAAAATATTAGCTAAACTTAAATTTTACTCTTTTTTTTGTTTTATGCCTGTCAACCTTACTAATCAAGAAACTTGTTTCAGATTTTGCAGTTGAAACATTGTAATTTACTGTAGCAAAATTCAATTATTGAAAGTCACTCGTTTTCATTGCTGTTGGTGTTAATCAGGGTAACAAAGTATTCATTCGTCATTTTAAAAATAAATTTTTAACCAAACAGTTATGCAAGCATATGCATGCTACAGGAATCCCATATTTCACACTGGCTAGTGCCTATCTTTCTGTAAAACAGTGGATTGCTTTGTTAGTTCTTGCAAGTGCTGAAGAATGTGCAAGTGCTAGTTCACTGGTGCATTCTTACTAATAAAAGAAAAATAAACAAAAATAATGTGAGAAAAATAAAAAAACAGCAAATCTGCCACACATATCTTACTGTTAAAAGTTAGAATCACTCATTAACTCTTTCTCCAGAAGCCAAATCAAGGAAAGCATCTCCAAAAACAGAGCAGTACCCAATCTTGCAGAAAGTATTGGGTGGAATATTGTTTCCTGACATTGACACTTTTTAGGAAACATTCAATTCATATAATATAAGTTTTTGGCACAATCTTCAACATTCTCAGAGTTTTTTCACAGAACTTCGCACTTAAATTTGCCAAAGTGCTTGTCTGTAGGGCTACCCCCAGTTCCCAGAGAATTAAGTTACAATTTATCAACCAAAGCAGTGGAAAGAGTTAAACATGACTCTCAGTTGTATATAATGCCCATACAAGATTTAGAACTGATTTTTGCAGGAAGAAGTTGATAGAAGGTAAGGCAACAGGGCCCATAGATTGAACTGCTGCAGATGAGGCTGATGATGACTTGTGATTGCAGCTCTTTTCTGGATTTTTTGTGGACACCAGGATTGAATGCACCAATCTGATAAGATTGGCATCAAAGTAAGGATATTCGATGCTTATGCCACCATCTGCAATATTTCCACAGCCTCTCAGCTTCTTAATCGTTCTCCATCAACTTCATCACTCACAAAAACCAGCCCTAAATATTGTCTTTTTTTGTCTGACAATAACAAACTTTAACCCTTTCTTACCCAGAGTTAGATCCTTGGCCAGTCAATTTTTTTAAAATTTTGGCTATTGTGGACATTTTACAGAAACACTAGCATACGCAAAAGTAATTCTATGCTGAATGAGTTTGCTATAGAGTTTTAACAAGTCTATGGCTGAGACATTACTCTGTGACCATTTGAAGGAAAGTTGCTGGCACTGTTTCTTTCTTTTTTTTCTGGTACCATTGAGTTTTTGGACATTTTACAGGCTTAATGCGAGCTGCTCTGCTATAAATTAATCCTATCGCCACATAAAAAACACAGCCATTTATTGCTAATCAGAATTAAAGGATTGAAAACTGGGCTGAATCCAGACTACTTGCCAAAACATGTGCATGGGCTTTCCTTTTATACTCTTGGGTTCAAAAGGGTTAAAGTCACAAAATGGGCAATGTCTCACCAATAAAATCACTGTCTAATACACTGCAGGTGCTAGCCTTCCTGTCATAATTAGCAGTCAATTGTGAATCAGATTTAGTGGAATGCACATCATATGACTCTCTTCTAAACCCTTTCTGCTTTGTCCATAGAGACCGTTTCCTTTTACGTTGTGAATCTGATAGATGAGGACTATCATCTTCCACTCCCACCATACCTGTGGTGCCGGTTTTCTCCATTACAGCCTTCAAGAGGTGCTGCTGGCGATTGTAGTAAATTGACGGCAGCCATGTTGCTACTGACTTTGAGTCTAGATCAGCACAGAAAAGCCGCCAGTATGACTGTAGAGAATAGATGAAGAACAAAACTAAAATCAGTATGCATATTCTCCTTTCTGTTCTCTAGACATTTCCTAAGGTGCTGACAATGAGCCTCTTTAGTTGGTGATCATTTCCTTTATTCTCATGACCTTAGCATTTGCTTCCAGGGTGTTATTACAAGGAGAAATTAGATACTGATCACCCTTAAGGGTCAAAGGGTTATTTTAGAAAAATATCAAAATTACAAAGTTCTTGCAAAGATACAATTGAAAGTTTTTGGAATAAATCTTTAAGCAAAATAACAAAAATATTTTTTTAATACCTGAAGGAGAATTGCAGCTGGCCGTCTTCTCCTATGAAAATGTTTCTGCCTCTGCTGTTGTGTGACCTTTAATGCAAATCCTGATCCTAAAATGCCCTGAAAAAACAATGAAAAAATAAAACTGAATATTCATCAACAACTGGTAATTACTAGAAACACTAAGCCTTTGCTTTAAACATCACTATGCTATAACACAAACCTTGGTATACAGCCTTAAATAAGAACACAATTTTTGATTCTGGAGCAAATAAAACTTACTTTCACAATTAAGGTTTTACACTCAGCCTCATTCAAATAGTGAAAGTTTAAAGAACACAGAAAAGGCTGACTGATCCAAAATACTGCACCACAGAGCTCAAATTGCAATGTATAGAGGAAAGTCCACTTCTTAGAACGCCAACATCCCTAAATCAAAATGAGGCCTTTGATACACATTAGCAGTTTTTGCTCTCAGGTCAACAAAGCCGACTTTTGTGAGAATTTGAGAAGATTTGATTTAGAGGAAATTTGAAAATGAGAGTTTTTCGAACCTGGAAATAGCTAAATGCAGGCAAGTAATCATCAAAGATCAAACCACATATTTATTTTTCCACACACTCAGTTTCTCTTTCAAATCCTGGGCGCATTACAGTGCAATTCAGTCTTATACAAGTAATATACCAGTATAATTACCAAGTTTAGATTATTCCACCATTTAACTCTTTAAGTCCTAGATTAAATTTGTAATTATCCTTACTGTCAACCATACAATTCTTGTAATATTAGTTCAGAGAATTCATCCTTGGATCACCTAACTATCCCCAAATTGATATTTTTCTTTACTCTCAACACTTAATATCTGATTGATATTGTATCACTGTTGTAAGGAGAAATTCTCTCTTGGTCACTCAGGGAGTAAAAGAGTTTATGTTAAATGGGTAAATTATTTTACATATCCAATGTAATAACTCTCAATACTCACAGCAGGAAGAGCAAAAAAGGAGATTCCAGAGATAAAAAACAAAGCAGCACAACACTTTCCATACCAGGTGGAGGGTACAGTGTCACCATACCCAACTGTTGTAAGCGTGACCTGAAACATTATAGAGTGTTGTCTATATTAGGAGGGAGGAGATAAGGAAGGGAAGAGAGGGGGAGGGACAGGGAGAGAGGGAGGGGGAGGTGAAGGGGGGCATGGAAAAAAGGGAGGGAGGGAGGAGGAGGGTATGGAAAAAAGGGAGGGAGGGAGGAGGAGGGGAAGGGGGTATGGAAAAAAGGGAGGGAGAGAGGGAGGAGGAGGGGAAGGGGTTATGGAAAAAAGGGAGGGAGGGAGGGAGAGAGGGAGGATGAGGGGAAGGGGGTATGGAAAAAAAGCAGGGAGGGAGGGAGGAGGGGGAAGGGGGTATGGAAAAAAGGGAGGGAGGGAGGGAGGGTGTAAGAAGAATAAGGGAGGAAGGGAGGGGTATGGAGATAACAGGGAAGGAGGGAGGGAGGAAGAGACAAAGGGAGGGAGGGAGGAGGAGAGGAAGGGAAGGGTATGGAGAAAAAGGAGGGAGGGAGGGAGAGAAAAAGGGAGGGAAGGGGAAGGAAAGGGAGGGAGGGAAGGAAGAAAGGAAGGGAGAGAGGGAGGGGAGAGGGGATGGGGCAGAGTGGGCAGAAGGACAAGGGAGGGAGAAGGATAAGAGGGAGTTGAGAGAAGGAGGGAAAAAAGGAAAGTAAAGGAATGGGCAGGATGGTGTGGGAAAATAAAAGGGATAAAAAGACTGCCAAGGGAATGGGAGATGAAAGGGAATAGAGTGAGGTGGGAAAGTATAAAGGAGGTGGACAGAATTAGAAAGTAGAGGAGGGAGGAGATGGGTGGAAGAAGAAAGAGAAAGAGAAGAGTGGACAAGACAAGAAAGAAAAAGTGAATATTAACAGAAAAAAAAAAAGTTCCAGCACAATAGTAAAGTCAATTTACATTGATACTTACAACTCCCCACCAAAAGGAACTAGGCCAGCTGTCAAAATCACTATTTGAATCTTTTTCAACCATGTAGAGTACAAAGGATGCAAATATTAAACTGATAAAACCAAGATAAAATGTCGTAAGAAGTTCCTGAAAACAAAGAGAAATATCACATCAAATCACTCTTATTAACCCTTAAAACAGAGACATCAGTATGCATATTCTCCATACCATCCTTAATACATTTCCCAAGGTGCTGACAAGGAGAACTTTTTTAACAATCAAGAACTTCTAAAAACGGTGATCATTTCTTTGACTCTAGCAACGTTAATGTGTGATTCAGGGGTGACATTGTAAAACTGAAAAGTTTATAGTTCAAGATGACTGAGTTTAATATTATTTTTATTCCCACCTGACGATGGACAAAGATCACAGAGCCCAAGAGTTTCCACGTTCCTCCCTGTCTGTCGAATCTCAGAACCCGAAGGAGTGGTAGAAATCTCAGTAACCTTGGACATAAAAACAGAGAATCAATGTAATCAAAACTATGTACAAGAACGAGAGCAAAAATTCAAACCCAAGAAACTGGCAAAAAATGTTGTAATACCTAATTGGAGAAGAAGACATATTACTAGCCAGGGACACAGCTACAATTGAAGAAACAATGACTACCATATCTGCAACAAAAAATCACACAATTAACCTTTAAAAATTGCCTCATATTATATTTCCTCAAATAAGCATCTACACTCTAAAAAGCACCTTCACCCAAAAAGTGCCAACAAGGCTGTATGTCAAACAAATGCCCCCCCCCACCTCCTTCCCCCAGTTTCTTAACAATGTGGATTCAAGGAAAACCTGTCTCTATTGCCACTCTATTTAAAATTTTCAGGCTTCAACTACAGTGGAATCAGTATGGGGAAATAATTTCTTTTCTGCTCCAGTTGTTTCTGTCCCCATGTGCTTGTAGAGTTCTTATATAATATAAGCATAATTTACCTGTTCTTTTGATTACTTTCCTATTGCTGAAGTTACCTAAATAACTTCCTCCCGGGCACTTATTCAAGGAAATATAACATCTTACAGGAATTTAAACCTTTCCAAATCATATAATAGCAAGGCAGAGGTGCCTTTGCATTTCTGGAGCCAAGAACTAACTCTTAAGCAGGAGCTCACTAATAATGGCAACCCTGCGACTGATTAATCTACCCTGGCACTCTTTCACTGGTCACCAATAAAAGACTACAAATACTGAGCCAATACTTGGCAGTGAGGTTGGAAGAAAGGGTGACAGCAGCAGCTTATAAGCATGTTAAACAAGATGCACCAGGAGTAAACTGAAGTGACATGCACAGGAGAGCAGCAAAACTGTAGCAGCCCCTGTCAAGCCCTTAAGTCCCAGATCAAACTTGTAATCCTCCTTACTGTCAACCATACAATTCTCATAAAGTTAGTGCAGAGAATTTAGTATTGGATCAACTAATTATACCCAAATTGATATTTTGCTTTATTCTCATCACTTATCTAGTTGATGTTGTATTGATATTGTAAGGAGAAACTCTATCCTGGTCACTCATGGGGGTTAAAGGGTTAAGCCTGATGCAACTGCTGCAGGACTTAATACACATAAACATAAACTTGACTACAAGCTAATGATCACATTAATTTTATTATCTGAGCCACATAGAAACACAGTACCACAAAAAGAAAAAACAAAATTAAATATTTAATGAGAATCATACCTATTAAAGAATATATCTGTACAGCAAAGCGTAATCTTCCCTTAATCCCTACGTACGCACTGCGACAACCAGCTGCCCAAAATCTGACACAATACTCTACTACAAATACCACTATTAAAATAATTTCCTGTAAAAAGAACAAAATTGGAATTAAATTTTGTTAGTGAAACCTCAAAAGCAAAGACACATTTAAGTACGCTCTTTAGATATGAGATCTGGGCCTCTTCATCATTTCCAATTGTCAGATTTCTATAACAGATCATTTGATGGAAAAAAAAACATGCACAAAATAAACGGGAACTGACAAGTTTAATGTCACATTACATGATATTTTATGCAAATCTTTTCTTATTTCAATCTCAGACTTTAAACACTTAGTAATAATGCATGAAACTTGCAACATACAAGTCAGGCAAAGGACACCAAATTGGCAAGTTTTATCACAAATTCTGTGGCCGAAATTCTTTCTACTTCCTGCAGTGACACAAATGGCTTTAAGCAATGTTCATCATGCTCCTTATCAAAGTCACAGCTTTCAAATGCAATGCTTTCTTCTGTTCACTGTTTCTCAGACACTCACCACTACTAAAATTGGTGTCTCTAAAACTTCTTCATAGTTTTCTTCCTTTGTTCGCACTGTGCTCAGCACACTTAAAATCAAACTTACAATCACCAGGAAAAATCTGCAAGCAAATTAAGAACACTCAGAAAATCATACATGCCACAATTTTACTTCAGAATCAATAAATAGACTGCTTGACCTTTTAAACACATAGCATATGCCATCATTAATACGCTGACATATATCATAGTGAAAATGCCCCAAGACACTTGTGGGGTCATCATCCTGTATTAATCTGATATGTTTATTTTTGTTGTTATGTGGGATGAAAGAATCTTTCATATCAAACCAAAACCAGAGCAATTAAGTAAATAAGATTTGACATGAGTAGAGGTGACAGAAAAAGTTATGTAATCTGTGAGCAAAATCATAAGAGGATTATGTCCTTCCATCCAGTGCTTTTCCCTATCAAAAAATCTCAAACTTGTGGTTTTGTAGATGCTTTTGGGAGACAGTTGGACCAAAAGCAAGTGTGAATAAAAAGATATACATACGACAAACAAGAACTGATTTTAAAGGAATTATACCGAATGAAGGCCCACTTTGCAAAAAGAGAATTCATCGAAAAATAAACATGTTCATTCCTTTGTGTAAAGCAAGCAACGCTCCAATGTACCAACAGTAATTGTGAAAGTAAGCCCCCCTATATGAAAATATAGAAAAGGTAACTCAAATGTATTAGCCAGGATAACAGCATTTGAACAGATTAAACTCCTCAATGGTCAAATATCATTTTCACACCTAAAGCATTTGTCATTTAATCAACACCTCAACACACTGTCTTACACTCTGATAGGAATTAATGGGAAGACTCCTTTCATGACAACCGCAAGGTTGTTACACCACCAAAGTCTTGGATACATTCTTTGACGAAAAAAACTAATATGGAACAGATATTGGACAGGCCAGAAACAACAGGCACTTAATAAACCCTTGTTGTAGCTAATACTTTTGACCGCAGAAAAAACAGAAACAGCTCTTGTGAAGAATGATTTTATATTTAGACAGAAACACATTAAGACTGCTGGAGACACATTTAAGATAAGATGACCTTGGCTAATGAATCCAATTTTACATTAACAGATTTTTACTCTCATACTGCAGGCTTATCAACGAAAAACACTACACACATAAAAAAATTTGAGACGAAAAGAAAACATTACCACAATGACAAAAAAAAGGATGTGAATGTTTGTTAGTAGGTAATTAAGTTTTGCCGGTTAGTTCTAAAACACATATTAAAGCAATATTTTTCACTTATATATAATAAGTTTCTGTCATATTTTGCTTCTTTCAGATAGTTTTGTCTGGCAGAAAACCTCACATGAAAAGAGAGGAGAATCCTTGCCCCAATGTATTTTCTTTGAAATGATCATTGGTTCCGATGCTGACTTCACACTTGCGCAAAATATTTCAACAGTCTTTTGTGTGGTCTATTTTATTTTTTTCCCAGTTGCCAAACATGCCCAGCAAGGGTTCAGTGCCAAAAAATTTGAGCAATCCAAATTTAGAATCTGTTGGAAAAAAAGTGCTTTTTCACCAAACCTTTTCTATTTTTTTGACCAAATAATGCAACAGAATCTTCTTAATAATTCACAATTGGCTTTTAAAAACAGATCTCCCTGATGAAAAATTTGAGAGATGTTTGTTCTTTGAATATGCAAATGAAACCACTATTTTTGTTTCCGAGGAAAATCGTAGAGTGCAGATTGACATATAAGGGTAGAGTGTAATTTTATCTCTCCAATGAACAGCTTGGCAAAAAACATTGAAGGCTGTTCATTGTAAAAATATTGCCTAGAATGGAAAGAACAAGACAAACATGTAATCTGGGACTGAGATAATTGCCAAAAAGTATAATAATGTGTGAATTAAATTATTCGCCGACAACATGTCTTGAAAACCACATAGCACATTATAAATGAGGTTAATTAGAGAGTGATTTGTAATAAATCAGGGGAACTTTATACATTTTGAATAAGGTCTACGTGTTCGATAGAAAAACAAAATGCTTTGAACGTTCCGATTCAGATTATTTTAAGGATTCACCAAGTATTTTGACGAAAAAACGCTTTCCAAGTGATTCAAGAATTGATTTTGAGTGCACAAAATAAATAAAATTCACAATAGTTCACAAATACTCCATTCAAAGCTATACCAGAATAATTTGACAAGAAACAAGAAAATAATATTTCAGTCTTACCAGTACAAATAGGTACCGTTTATAGACTTCATTATTAAAAAGTGCGCCTAGTCCTCAACAAGGTCTACTTCGTTGTACAGTAAATCAAAGCTTCGAGTCCTTTTAATCTCATGAATAAGTTCCCATCTGATCGCTAAAATTTGCAATGCGAAGAGTTTTAATTCTCACGCAAGGCTAATTAATAGCAAAAAAATTATCTCGACTTGCAAGCAGAGAGCACATCCAAGTGAACTAATTAGCGTTAAATTTCAAAGTTGATTGAAGAGCATTATCTTGGTATTAAAAACGCACGGGAAAAAATTTCAGTTGGGCACGTAGTAGAATTGAAAGTGAAAATTACCACGCTCGGTTATATTCATGTTTGTGTGTTTACTGTTTAGTAAAAACTTGACGTGTCGAGTGCGAAAATATCAAAACAAGGAACTTGTACACTTACGAACCCCAGGTGAAAATGCGATCGCTTTAAAATTAAAACAGATCGGAAGACGTTACGAATTATTTATTGCCTTTAGAGAAACAGATCCTAGGAACTAATTTTCACTTAACAACAAAAGAAAAGTGCCCATTTTCTTGTCGTCAGCTCCTGCGATGAAGCGAGTTATTAAACGAAATAAATCGAGATTCATCCAATTTTCGCCGATAAAATATCAATTTCTTCGCTTCTGGTAACGATCAACAAGAAAAGTTTCTACTTACAAAAGAGCATGGTACAAGATGCTAAAAGGTCCTTTAGGCATCTCCAGAAATCGAAAGCAGTAGTTTTGTATTTTTCGGTATTCTTCCGGACGACAACCACATGTTCTCCCTGAGCTAAATCCCACAGATTTATCCTCTTTAGTTCTGTGTCCATTGTGAGCTGAAAAATCTCCGCTCCTCTTCGAATCTTGCTCATGTTGAAAACCCTTTCTCCGCAGTGGTATGGTTTCGCCGTCGATCGAATTCGTACTCGAAGAGAGTTTTTCTGTATACGAACCAGACACGCCAAGAAAATCTATGCTGTTGCGCCTCAAATCCGCCGTTACAGCTCTGCTCATGATTCAACAGATTCTGTAGAAAGTCTACACATTCGAAGAAAGAAAAACGGAACTCAGCCACGAAAACATAAACTGAAGAACACTCAACAAACTCTCACAAACGGCTTTGAGTAATGGAATGAGATACGTCACGTGGTAAAAAAAAAAAACCAAAACAAAATTTGATTGGCTGATCGACACGGCGGGAACTGTATGTTTACAACGTCAAACAGATCAACTGTTTCAAAGAATTGCTTCTATTGGACACTTTAGACTCTTCCGGCTTAGGATTTTGACATAAATTTTCTGAAAATTGGATAATATTAATCACGTAACAGTAAAAATCCCGCTTTTAGGAAAGAACATTTGATCAGATTCGCGAATATCCAACTGCGTCGCACTGATGAAGCCAGTCAGCCATTCTAATCGCACGAGTCACGCAAGCTGCAGATAAATAAACAAATTTAATTTGTTGGGATTTTTCTGGCTACAGTTGCACTTGTATGTGTCATCAATAATTATGCTTGGAAGAACGGATCGAAGTTTTAAAGGTGACACATCATGAATGAAAAAACACTTGTGTCAACAGTTTTCCGCTTTTAATCGCAGGGAGGTAACATAAGACTCCTGTCATAAATCAAAAGTTTGAACAATTTAATTAACCAGTTTGTTAGGTGCGCCCACGCACGTGCCCCTTTATGTCTGGACTTTAGCACAACGTAATCACATTTTCTGTTCGAGAATAATTTCGGAGATTCCATAGAGTATTCGATATGATCGTCTCACAGACTACATTTCTATTGGAAGAACGGTAACAGATGAACACCCAAGTAATTTGACAAATTTCGCAAAGCAAGCAGATCTATTATCGACACTTCGAAGCCAAAATGATCATATTGGTTGGAAAATTTAACTAAATCATTACAGTCCTGTATTGCAGTCTGGAATTGAAATGTGCTGATTTATCTTACAGGGGTGTTGGACATGGTTGAATTTCTCATTTTCTAGAACAGGCGAAAAATGTCGATCACATTTCCATCTGCATTTACATCCAAAAATAACTTATCAAGATTTGGAACTGGGCCGTGACTGAGATAATCTATCAATAGTCCTCATTCCAGGGATGAGATAGGCAATTGGGTCGACTTCCTTATGGATTGTCACGTCCACATTTAGGATATGCAAGCGGAAGAGGACCAAGCCGCGCCCGCTGAGAAGAAAAACATACGGGCCGTTTAGCGTCTTCCTCCAGACGAAAAATTATCCGGGCCGACATCTCGCCGTGATTTCCCCCCGTCAGCCAATCGTAAGGCTATCCGCAACCATACGCTATCCGCAACCACAATCAAATTGCAACTACCGCTTCCTGTCAAACTACATCTTGATGCTTCATTATCAACTGGCATTTTTCACTGTAAGTGAAAGGTAAGCGTGTTTGTGTCTGTATATAGCTAGTATCCGTGTCCTTGTGATGGATTATTTAATTTCTCCTCTTATTATTATAGTTGATGTTTTATTGAGAGCGTTTCGGAGAGTTTTAAGAAACTTGCCGTGCACATATAAATAAATTTTTAATTTTTTTTTTCATTCTAGACTGTCTTTTAGTTAGTTGTTCACCATTTGGTGCAATAAAATTTATTGTTATCATTATTATTATTATTATTATTATTTTTATCGTAAGTATCATTATCGCTATCACAGATCATCATTTTCGCTTAAGTTATTGATGTCGCTGCTGTATCGTCAGAATTATCACAATTATTATTATTATTATCATTATTATCATTATTATTGTTGTAGCTAAATATTACATGTTTTACGCCACAACATGAATGCACGTTTAATCTAACTACCAGATAGACAAATATTGAGATATAAAGATGTGTAGATGTGTAAATGTGATTCGAAATTTGTGGCGTAACCAGGTACGGTAGAAAAACTCTTCTTAAACAAAGGTAACACGGCGCTAAAGAAACGACTAATCGACTTAATTGAAATCGACCAGCAATGAAAATTGTCTAACGAAAACAACGCTTTGTACTGGCAAGAGATAAAACGCTATTGTGGTATTACGTGATTCTTACGCAGCCCCACTGACGCAAAAACTTGAACTTTATTGAATAGAAACATAACATACGACAGTAGCTCATCAATTGAAAGAAAAACAATGTAAAATAATCTCGCAGTTACTTGACGACAAACAGAAAAGCAAATTCTAGTTGCTGCTATTATCATTGTCATCCTCAGTTTTATTTTTCATTGTTCTCTTTGTAAATATTGACTTTTAGACTATTTATAGTTCACAAGTATTTGAAAGATTGAATTCTAAATAGTTACCTTTCATGTTGATAGCTTTACCAGTGAGCTCTTATTTTGCTTTAGTTCTGCAAGTTCTTCGGAGTTAACACACATTTTGTACATAGAGCACGATTTGTTTTCTTTCTCTATCCATCTGTAAATATGCTGAATGAGTTCAGTGTTATCATTATTATTATTATTATTACATACATATCATTATTATTATTATTATTACATACAGCAGGCGGGTTTTGGAAGTGGAGCAAGGGACATTCACACCATTAGTCTTTACAAGCACAGGTGGAATGGCCGATGAATGCAAGAATTAGCCGCCTCGCTGAGCTACTTGCGTTAAAGAAAGGAGATGACTACGCTACAACCATATCTTGGATAAGGGCGAAAGTATCCTTTGCCATCCTACGATCAGCCTTGCTGTGTCTCAGAGGAACCAGGAGCAAGAGAAGAGCAGCCAATATATCTGACATTGACATTACATCGGAAAGTGCACAAGCCAGAATTTAAGTAGTAACTCTATCAGTTTGAACTATTATTTTTAGAGAGTTTTTATTTCTTATTAACTTTTTGATGCTTTTTATAATTGTTATTAGTAGTCTTTAGATAGTCATTTTACAACAATTCTCTTTCGTACACAAGAAGAATGTAAAATAGGGTATATATTTTAATATTCATATTCTTGAATCTGTAACTAGTCTATTTTTTTAAAATCTATGAATAAAGTTTTGTTTTTTGTATATTACATATTATATTATCGGTAATAACATGCTTCGAGTGCAATTTGATATAAATGTCGCAGTGAAAGACAACAAAATTGCATGAAGCCCGAAGGGCGAGTGCAGTTTGCAGGTATTAATTTACACGATAATTGGCTCTCGAAATCCGGCATGTTATTATCAATAATATCATGAAACATCGTGATCATAATAATTATAATTATAAATCTGATGATGCTGATGATTATGCGTACTTACACTACGTTATATAAGAGATGATGTAATTAGTTATTAATAATTTATGTTAAAAACGCATCCACAGAAAGTCACGACGGACGAAATTTTGACAGCGTGTGCGCGGTCTGTGATTTGCACTCTGTTTTTCAACTTTTCACTGTTACGTGTTTCGCCACCAGTGTTACATAAAAAATATGACCTCGGGTTTCGGCCACGCAGAAAGCGCGTTATTTTTTAATGTCCCGCATAGCAGAGGCACAGATCCGGCTACAGCTGTAATATCGTCAATCGCTGTAGAGAGGGCCCCGCGTACTTCAGTCAAGGCTTTAACAATATCATGTGGCTTACACACGTGATAGGACAAGTTGAAGCAATATGGACTTGAAACCCGTCATGCTTTCGATAAGGAAGGGGTTGTAATCACTGGATGGCCTAACACGCAAGGGTCAAACGTCTGACGCATTGGCGACCGTTGTAATGAATGGGCGTGCTTTTAGCCTGTCAGAACCAAGTTGTCGCACTAAACGTTAAAAACAACCACACACGCCAATGAGTCGTGGTGTTTTCAAAGCTCGAAACAGAGCGGCAAATTAAAAGGAATATCGCCTAATAAACAAGCATTTTTACACCCCCGAACAAAGTTTCGAGTTTTCATTTTCCTCTAATTTATTTCCTTACACAGATTTCAAAGAAAATTTGGAATTTCTTTCGCTTATCTTATATAAGACAGCACGTTGTTTCTTACGTTTTCCTTGAATATTTTGCAAAAGAAACTTTGCTCCCCTCGGTGGTGTTTTAACGCTGTGTGGGATCAGCTTGAGGCGCGATCAGTGGCCGCTGATCGGGAAATGAGCCCGCGCTTATACTTTTCGAATACATCTACGAATGAACTCGGGAAGAAGTGGGGTAAGTCGAGCCTATGCTTAGGTCACCGCTAAACGGCCCAAAACAGTTGAGTTGGGACTGGACAGTTCAAGAAAAGATGACTCATGCTCCGTTGCCTCTAAAGGTCCGCGGTGGCTTGGGGAAGATGAATTGGAAGGAGCCAACGACCAAAAACCGTATTTTTAGGCCTGGGGACGCTATCCTAATAGTTAATGCATTGGACGTTGCCAGGTCAATTAGTAATGTTTTAAAAGCCTCTTTCTCCATATAAACGTCGTTGTTTTGGTTTGTTGTTTTTTTCAAAACTTTTAATAATAGTACTAAAATTGAAAAATAATGTTAAGAAAAAGGCAGCTGACAAGGGGGGTGAGCCAACGATGACCACGGGGCCGAGATTAACAACTGCTTAGGTTAAAACGATCACTTTAACTCTAATTTGGTAGATCAGGGAATGAAAAATGAGTTATCCTCCTCAAAATATATTACTTGCCAATTTGACGTTACAGTATGATGACCTCAAATGTGTTAATCTTGTAACTCCCCGTGACTAACAACAAGACCTAATATTTTCCCAATAATATCAAGAAGACAAATGATAAGATTAAAGGAAAAAATAGCGCATTTGGAAGCTTATTGCTGTGATTCAAAACCAAACATTCTTAGAGACTAACATCATACAGAATGGTATGATAGTACGGTCAAGGAGAATTACTAAAGAGATCTGTAGGAGTGTGAACAGGGTTAAGAAGTATTTGCAACTTGTTCTCCAGGAAAAAAGAAGCCCTCATAAAACATATGGACCGAGTTTACTGGGGTGGATAACCCCTCAAAGAAGTATGCCACAGTGTAAGTGAAGAGAAAAGAAGATAAAATGCTGAACATGGAAAATGTTAATTTTTTCTCTGACAAAGTTTCTCCAAGGTGTATGCTACCTCAACGAGATCGCTATCTTTAGGTCATGGCTCGGTGAAAACGTGACTCAGAGCTGCAGCGCAGGCTGTCTTACTCTCAGGGAACTAGGTTTTAGTTATTAACCTCACAAGCTAGGCGATTTCGGTTTAATTCGACCGTCCCATGGTCACCCCTTGGTACAAATTTCTTTCTCTTTCCCGCAGACTTTCACAACCCCTTGTAAAATTCAAAAAACTGGCTATGTTATGATTTACTGCGGTTCCCTTTCCTAAGCCTCGGTAGGCGCCAAATTATACGCATATTCTGTATGCTGGGACGTGACCACTGCACAAGGTCAAAGGCGTGTAAGATTTTCGTTGGGATAGCCAATTTCACAATCCTCCACACTAGGGGCATTCAAAGAGAATTCATGAAATCGTTTCTTTCTTGAGTGTTACAGAAGCAATATATAATTGGTCTCCTGTTCTGGACGCTAGGACGCACCCTCGTTTTAGGGTTCGTAAATACCCGCACATTTCAGGATCGGCGCGCGATGAATCCGTGTGGCTGTCATTTCTAACAGGGAAACCCGTGCATGCGGCGACTTAAAACATGAGATCCCTTGGATGTGTAAAAATGGCGGCTTCACACATCCAATATACCAACTAATAAGGAAGCTCGTTATGGAAACAATAAAAAACCGTGGTGAGGTCAGTCCGGTAATATAGGGTTTTAAAAAATCGTGATTCAAGGCAATCCAATTTGTCAGAACACAGACTACGAACTACCAATAAAGATGGGAATAGCTTTTAATACAAAAAAATTATAAAGAATAATTTGTGTACGAAAAAACCATGTCACCAAAAGTTTAGACTATAGGTGTGGTTAAGGTTTTTATTCCTGAGCCCTAGTATATATCCTTTATGTGAAAGCGCGGGTCGTTTTGACAAAAATAGTGGACTCCAAATTGAAAGAAGATATTACTCCGTGCAAATAATTTGGTGTAAAACGTTTTCGGTCATTTAGCTTCGACGTGACGAGGAATAAAGTGTTTTTAAAATGTTGTAACTCTGTTATTTGTGATAGCCTGTTTACTTAAAGACTTGCTTCCTAAACTACACTACCACCACGCGTGGTGAAGTGGATTACGATGGAAATTTCGACTCCATCCTCCCGTATTATAGACAACACACAACGATATAAGAGTTGAAGCATGCATTCTTTACTTAATTAGAGTCAGTAAATAAGGCCATTCAAGGAATAAAATTATGCCAGGCAGAGAAATACTCAAAAATCGTCTGGACGAGCTTAAGAAGTGTATTTCCGAAAAGCTCCGCAATAGCTTCTAAAAAATGAAACGTTATTGGTGAAAAGGTTTTCTTTTAAAGATTAAGTCCTGAGGCCTCAATCGGATAATCTAGGTTTGCATATTTCTGATTATATCTTTGAAGTACATAAAGCAATATAACGCGTCTGCTAACAGATCTAAACTCATCAATTGTCAAACAAGGTTGTTATCCATCGGAAAAGATTCACAGTATTTAGTACAGATAATGTGGAGCAAATACGATGACACTACACAGCCGAGATTTTCTTTTATTTCTCTTGTAGCGTTATTGAACGTTGAATTTTTCACATCCGCCTCCGGCGGCAAAGGACAAAGAAGCGACAACCTCATTCATGACTCTGATTTGTTTACCTCTAAGAGTGCGATGAGGGTCTGTGGTTTCGGCTAACAGATCTGGGAGGTTAACTCATATTGGCGCAGTATCGTTGAGGCAAACGGTGAAAGTCAATACTCTTCAGACGCAAACCACTGTTTAAACCGGAGACCTACCCATTTTTGGCCTAGAAATTTTCTATAAAAGTCTTTGCTCTGCAAAGGCATGTTACAACTACTGCGTTAGACTCAAGACTTCACTTCTGCATTGTTTCATTCATCAATCATTATTTTCAAACTACAGCGGCGATACATAAATTTACGTCGCTACCCGTTTGACCATTACCTTTGGCTATTAGGACGGATCCTAGATTTTGGGTTGTTGGAAACTGAAAAAAAAAATTTGAGAATGAAAGAAAAGCTCTAAAAAAAAAACCTTCGATATTTACATATCCCAAGGCTGATGAGATTTCTTGGTACGTATGACTCACATGTAGGCGTAAGCACATTTGCACGTTGCGCAATGAAGGACGATGGGAAACTGGGACGACCGAACGACTCAAAGTTTACGTCGTGAGACTCAAAGGGCCCAGAGTCTGTTAGAAGTCTTAAAGGTGCTCGAAGGGGTCGAAACGCTATTGGAGAGAAATGGGTTGAATTGAAACATCCTTAGACGCAACAAATCGAAATGTGTTTGAGTCGCGAATGGCCAATACAGGTCAAATAAAATATTGTGCCAGTGTCTCACTAAGATAATCTTAAGCGTGATTGAGTTCAAAAGAGGGTCGTTGACGAGAATTTCCCACGATGGGAGTAACACCACCAGAAGGGGCGAAGTACGGAAAATTCTCTACGGCGGTGGATGGGCGGCCTAGAATTTTCGGGAAAAACCAAAGAAAGGACCATTTGTAATTTAATAGGCGGTTGACATGCTCTGAATGGGTTGTTTAACGAGGAAATGGTGTTCTAGTGAAATCAGCACCCATTGTTTTCCTCTGGTGACAAAGATCGAACAGTTTCCTGTCCTTCATTACACCTGATTGCCTGAGGTGTTTCCAAATGATCTGCTTGGCTTTAATTTATTCTTCTCTCCCTTTTTTTTGTTTTTGTTTTTTTTTTTTGTTTTTTTTTTTTGTTCCGGATCCGGTGGAGGCTGATTTTTGCTTTCTTTACAATTATTTGTCAACAAAATCCACCTTCAGCACATATGGCATTTCATCTTTTGCTGACACCTCGATGAAACATGCGCAATTGCACACGAGGAAGCGACTAAACTTAAAAAAAATAACCATATTAAGTGACTGCCGCTGCAGTAAATATCTAACTTTCCAATGGTGTTAGGACAGAACAGCTGACATGAGATATGTCATGAAACATTCTGGGAACACTCCGAGATATAATAGTAACAGCGCTTTATTTAACTCTATCCCACATGTGCTAAAACCGGAAAGCGTTGATTAAAATTGGGTCCTATAATTTATCAGCTGAAAATTGTGGTATACACTCTTCTGGTTTGTTTCCTTCCTTTACCAGTCATAATGCTGTGAATAACACTGGAGGCGGAAAGACGTGATAAATATTTGACCTTAACAAACTTTCTGTGATAAAATTCATGATTTGGATTCAACGGATTATGAAAGTGGAATGGAGACGGTTTCCTGTTTCGCTGAAAACAAGTTGTGAGTCACGTGAAATTTCGTGACAATCGGCAGGTATTTTCCAAAAACTATAACTTTGACAATGAACGCTTTCGTAATTACTTTTTCGGTCTTCTAGATCTGCTCGTTATTTTGGTTTTGTTCTGAACATGAAAGATTCTGGCATAATCCTGAATAACAACAATGATGGCCATTTTCCATTGAGAGCACAATACTCGATTAAAATTGTAATCTGGTCACGCATGATTATAACAGGAGAAGGTTGTCGTGGAAACATGACAATTGAGTCACGAGGAAAAACTTTCTAGATCTAATTTTGTCTTCAAGAAATACAAAATATATATAAAAATGCCACGTAACTCACTCTGCAACTTAAGGATTTCAAAGGTTTGCTCTGTTAAGTTCTTTCCTCTCATTTGATTTACGCCAGATATTAAGAAATTTCAGTTTTGCGTAAAATTAAGTAATCCAGTGATTACTTTCGCAATTTTTTTTAGTCTTTTTTTGTTTCTAAACCAAAGTTTATTAATAAAAGAAAAAGTATCAAAACCATGTTCGCCTGTAGATGATCATAATTATTAAAATATTTTGACGTGTCTCTTCACATCCTGGTGACGGATTAGGGCATCTTATTCATCTTTCAAGTCTTGTGATCATACTTCCGACCAAGGGTGAATTGTGAGTCAGCTTTGAAAGTTTCGTCATGTGAAATTTAAACGTTACTTGACTCACGCATTGATCGTGTGACTCCAACGCGTAAATATCGCTCGCCATAAAGCTATTTTTGCTCGTTATTGAATGAGATTTTTAACTACACAGAGATGCGTTGTTCTGTCCTCTGGGAATTTCAAACAAATGATGCAGTCGTAAAGCAACTCATTTTCGAACGCGATGTCGTGTTTGCCAATGAGTTGTTGCACGAAAATGCTAATTATTTTCAAGAACGAAAGAAACCGACCGGAAAGCGAGCTACTCTAAATTAACAAAGGCAATTGTATTTTTAACCAATTATATGCCGTAAATTGCATCAGATGACCTTACGATGACGAAATAACTCCTAATATGGAGAGGTGGGCTTTGAGAGGCCACAACACAAACCTTATTGCGTCAGGTTAATTTGATGTCTTAAGAACCAAATTTCGTTGTGAGAATCCACCAGAGATTGAATTGAGTATTACACCATCATGGCATTTGTATTCCAGCCTGATTGTTGAAAGGGAAGGCCAAACAGGCCTCCCAGCAAGTCAAGCCATCGCCAACGGTAAGGAGGGAAACGTTTCACGGCGGAAAATTTCGATCAAAATTTTTTTGTCGCTACTGCTGACTTACGACATCACATCGCCACTTTTGTGCAACGTCATACATCTTACTTGGCAAAATCGGAATACACGTAAGATCTATTACGAACAAAATTACGGATTTATAGTCGCCTGCTTTTCTCTTTATTCGTAACACGAAGAAGAGTCATTTCTAAGAGAAAACTGCGTTGCTTTAAATGAACTCTACGACGAATCGTTACCATCCCTATCAGCGCAATGCATCCAAAACAAATATTGAATCTACGCCATTACCAAACTTGACTATAACTCATCAGACAGCGAAGCGAACGAATGATTTACCACAAATATGCAAGGTTGGGAAATATCTTTTATTGGAACGTCCAGGTGGAAGCGCTCTTTACAAAGCGGTGGACACCGAAACGAGAACAGAACTTGCTTGCAAAATCATAGACGTCAATAAATTCCGGGAGACTCTAGCGCCGATGTTTCATCTTCCTCCACACGATGGCATCAACAAGATTATAGAAATCTTGGTCAGTGACTCCTACGCTTATGTTTTTTTTGAGCGATCGTTTGGAGATTTACATTCTTACGTTAGAACAAAACGTAGACTGAAGGAGGAGGAAGCAAGCAAATTATTTCACCACATCGTCAGTTCAGTTGCACATTGTCACGAGTCGGGTGTTGTCTTGCGCGACCTGAAACTTAGAAAGTTTGTGTTTAAAAATCCCGAAAGGTAAGCGCCTTTTTTGGTCCTACAAGGTTTGGGGGGTTTCTAGCTCTTAAAAAATAGTAAGCTTGGAGAAATCTTGAATTTTCCATGTGGTTTATAACAAGATCTATTCAGTATTGTTCGTTAACCCCTCGTGGTGGAGATTGTGTGAACAGTGTTAGCGTGGCGTTAGGACGGGTACTGGTTTGTTTTGGGTCTACATATCCTAGCTACGACGCAGTTTTTTTTTTCATTTCTTCGTTATTTTCTTACAAACTTGAATGTAATTTAGTTAAGAACTGAGCTTGTTCGTGTCCGTGGCCATAACTTTAAGCAGTGGGCCCGTATTTCTCTTTTTCATGGCAATAACATTGGCCGTTCGTGTTTGCCGCTCTATTTCCGGTTTGTGGCGTTCTGTAGGCACCTGCAATAGGAATGTATAAAATCCATCTCGTGGCGCTGTTTTTAGCGACAAAGAATCAAAAGAGTCGGTTAAAATACTTGAAATAAGAGTAGAGCTGGAGAGTATTGTTTGTAGAGGGGGATCGTTCGATGCGGCAAATAATAGTCGCGAATTTGTGTGGGCTGATAATTTCATATTCCACTTTCGTCATTCCCACGCGCGTCGCGTCTTTGTGGGATGAAAGGCGAGTCATCAAACCAATAAAGAGGGCCATGCTTTAGACACCTTTTTTAAGAATGGGTTCCTTTTCCCTTTTCCTTTGCGTTTTCATTTTATTTTTTTTGATCCCGGAAATGGCGGGCACACAGCGGCGGGAAATTTTGATTCTTACTTGTCATTCAATGTAAGTACATCTTATTGCGAAGCCTCCGAAAGGAAATGCAATCAATATTGCAATTGGATTTATATAGAACCCCTAGAATCGTCGGATCGAATCTACACGCCGGTGATTTGGTTAGGTTTGAGTCGTTGTCAGATGAAATCATTCTCCACGTGGCATTGGGAAATTTCAAAACGTTGCAAGTTGATCAAGTGAAAGTTAGCCACGTGGAACTATGATCTTTCCACCTTTGTTGCTTTATTCTCGAAATTTATCCGTTGGTTTGCGACACAAAACAATGACTGTCGAAACACAATTAAATCGCACGCTTTTTATTCTTAAACGGACGGCGTGTTCCGATGATTGTCTATTGTCTTCTGCGATTTTCAAAAGACGAACGCCCCCGATGACATTTCTTTGATTTGTGAACGGAAACATTCGAAACCGTACGCTATAAAAAGAGAATCTTCAAATACCACAGAGAACCCGCAGGTGCAAAAGCGATTTTTTCCTCGTTCTGACTGGATCTTGCCGAGATTTCCTGTGAGTAAAATGTTCAGTATTCACGATGCTCTCATGTTCACAATTGGCAATATTATAGAGTGTTTACCCAAAGGGGTAAAAGATAGCATACTTCAGAAGTATCTTGGGTCTAATATTTTACTATAGTGCAATTGACAAAGGGTGTTTAAGATATTGTATGTGGGTGTAAGAATTTTATTTTTTTACAATTCCGTTTGTGTTTCTTACTTCCCCGTTGATCTATTCTTGTCTTTAACGATCATAGTAATAATTAAACTTTGTCCTACCGGAGTGAAAAAAAAAAAGGGTCACAAATTTAAATACAGCTGTCCTTAAAGCGTTTACGTCTCAATTATTTGCAAATGAACAAAAAGAGAGAACCATGTTTTTCTGAAAAACTGTCATTAGCAGCGAGCTTTCCATTGTGAAGCCGGTAAAAAGCCAGTTGTGTTCTCTCATAAGCTGCTTGTCAACCTGATATGTATTAAATAGAAGTGAATGGAGTCTGCGTTTAGCGAATTGCGAACGATTTCTAAATGAATCCTATAAATAGAATTAAAATGAACATCACGGGTCACGCAAATGCTGATAAGATATATTGTTACTTTCTGTGCTAGACAGTTATATTGATCGGAATATATGAAAGAAAAGCTTACACGCGGTGCAGATGTTTTCAACGAGTTTCGAAGTGAAAACTGTGGAATAAGCGATTAAATTAAATCGGAATTATCAGTCAAATCCTTGCATTAAAGATAAGTGGGATTTTGGTTACGAAATCTGGCTTTAGGGAATACTCGGATATCTGAGTCGCAGTTTTTTTTGAGGGTCCGAGATTCCAGCCTTTTCAACCTCCCATTTCTTTTTTTCTCTCAGTGACAGCTCAAGTTAAATTCGATCCAGCCTTTTTAATGTGCATCTAGGGTAACATGCTTTGGCCTTTTGTTAAGTTATCTTTAAAAAATGTTAAGCGGTAAGTGGTCTCGATTTCAAAAGAAATACCAGTTACTCATAAAAAAGAATGATTCATGTGAATCAAAACCAAAACTACACGTGCTTTTTGCCATGTGGCCTCCGCCCAATTCTACCTTTTTCGCGGAAAAATCCTCGAAAGAATCGATTACGTCTTTTGGAGTTAATCAGCCATCTTACTGTCGTTTATTACAAACTGCGGTCGTGGAAAACGTCAGCACTCGAATCACTTGGTTTTCTTTTTGACATGCAACTGTCTGTCATGTGTCTGATTATGAAACATGGCCAACAGACGTTCTTGTTTCTGTCTTTTGTTCCTTCTCGTTCCCTCTTCTTTCCGCCCTTTGTCATAAGAATAAAGAAAAAAAAATTTAAAAATCACCATCTAACAATTGTAGGTGAGATTTCTAGACCAAAACAATTAGACCAAAATTTCGAAACGTACCTTGGAAAACCATGTGAGTCCTTAGAAAGCCTTTTGAATTCGGTTTAATAAGGTGTGCTAGTTACTCGCGTGCCTCGTGGCGCATGGGCCCGACGACCCCTTTGTTCTTTGTCTGCCTTCGGTTTGCCTTATTCCGTGTCATGTACGTCTCATGTAGTCTAGTACCCATTGTTTGAAAAAGTTTAATTTTCAATTACTTTTTCGCTAACGCCGAGGTTTTATTTATTTATTTTCATTAATTTTACAGATCAAATGTAAAACTTGAGGGATTAGAAGACGCTTATCCTCTTGACGGCGAAGACGACACTCTCGAAGACAAGCATGGCTGCCCTGCTTATGTGAGTCCGGAGATTTTACAAGCAAGCGGTGGTTACTCGGGCAAGGCAGCCGATGTGTGGAGTCTGGGAGTGATGTTGTACACTATGTTAGTCGGACGATACCCGTTCCACGATACAGAACCGAGTGTGCTTTTCACGAAAATTCGACGTGGACATTTCACAGTTCCGGACACGATATCGTCAAAAGCGAAATGTCTGATTCGCTCGATGATGCGCCGTGAACCCACAGAAAGACTGTCTGCCCGGGAAATCCTTGAACATCCTTGGTTTACGTCAAGTTTTCATATCACTAGTCCTTGTAAAATAGACCAGAAAATAGCTGATCAAACCGTGCCAGATTTGGCCTCAGATGACACGCCTTCTTTCTTTGTTTGAGTGCCTTGTTTACTATAGCAGATTATTTAATTTTTTGTGTACATATATACATAAATAGAAAGAACTATCTCATTCTTAAGACAAGATGGAGGAAAAGTGCTTCTTAAAGAGAAATTATTCGGTCGATTTTTTCACTGTTAAAAACCGATCGCTCGTTATAGCTTTCTTAATGCAGGTATTTCTTATAATCTTATGGAGCACTCGTAATATTAAGAAAGTGTTCATATGTTATTATGTTTTTCTTACCTTTTTTTTCCTAGCGTGAAATGCGTTATGCATAAGGATATAAGCTTTGCAATGTTGGAAGTTTCACTTTTTTGAGCTTTTGATAGCAAGGTGGGAATTATTATTGACTGCCATTTGAAAGCGAACGCGCAAGAAGTTTATTGGTTGGAAAAATTGGAAGGGTAATCCGGACGTCTCGACATTTTCTGTGCTGCAGTCACAGTTTAAACGTTGTGATTAAAGATTGAAAATTTATTGAAATTGTGCGGTTGTTTCTTGTTTTGCGGCTCCAGACAGTGGATTACTATTGACTGTCGCAAAGGAAAGAAAAAACAATGGCTAATCAGAACAAAATAAATTATCACATGAGCCATTGAGTAATCGAAGCAAAACCAGGCAAAGTGCGTCAACCACGAGTGTCAATAATTTTGCATCTAATTTGTTAAGAAGATGGCGCTAGTTGTGAAATAAGGAATTGTCGCGACTTCTCGTCTCTGAAGTCTATCCTTGGTATATGGGATGAATTATAAATCCATTACAATTCCTTCTCATTAATGATCAACTGGAGGACACTCTGGTGTTGCCGCCCCTGTCTTACAAATGCGTCTCGTGTCCATCAATTTTGTTCTTACCACGTTATGTCGTCATCCGCGACTTATTGTGTATTTGTTTGATTAGTCAGAGTTTCGTTAACAATTTGTGTCAGACTCCACTGAGCAACCATTCTCGTGCAACTCGTCTAGCCTCGGGAAACGACCATTGTAATGTTATTACCTATTTGAAAGCTATTTCATGCACTATCTGATTGGATCCTCGAAGGATCGTCTGCTTTTAGATCTTCACATGAGGTTACTAAAGCTATCGATGCGAGAATGAGATGTGATTGACGATGGTGAGAGGAGAGCCTCACCCCAAGCTAGAATTTGTTTACCAGTCTCCCCTCGCGAACAAGCGGCCGCTCAAATTAATATCACTGAAACGTCGCATAATTACAGACATCGTCGAGTGCAACGTTTCAAGTATTTTTTGATGGGGCAAAATATACTTGATTTACCCTGTTATATAGAGAGAGAATTTTTTATTTTATTAGGGATATTTAGGCTCGAGCGTGTTGTACGGGAGACTGAGATGTGTTCTGTTATCGTATGGCTCTTGTGGTAAATCGAAGGGGTCAGTACATGTGACAAGGAAGTGATATTACAATCAGTGGGTGTGTGTTGCTTGTCGCTGCAAAAGGAAAAGTGGGACTGGCAAAGAATGCAATTACCTGTTTCCTGTTAATTTCCTGTTGTTCAATTGTCACCGCAGAAACAGAAGTAGTTGCAATAATTTAATAATGAACACGCCTAAAACTGAACAATTACATCGAAAGTTGTAGATAGGTCTGAAGAAATCACATCGCCCACATACAACAGGAAAAACTCTAAGATGGCGCAATACGGTTGTATTTCCGCTGATGGATCAATAAAACTGCATTTTTTTTTTTCATTGCTTCGATGCTGTTATCATGGTAAAATTCCTGATCAGCACTTGTCAAGTGCCCTGAGACGACGTTTTCATAGCAGCGCCATATCCTATTAAAACTCCCAGAAGTGATTAACACGTGACTTTTCCTTATAATATCCGTACATTATCCAGCAAACAGGTAATGTGAATACTCAAACTTATCGGGTGGAAGTTGTAATCCTGATGTACATCAAATTGTGATACCATGTATGACAGCTAGGGGGGAGAATTAACAATCAGATCTTCTGATTTTATGGGTGAAATCGCCCCTAGTTTTAGCCTTATGTATTTATAACTCCACTGATCAATTCCATGGCCCCCATTTCAACCATAAGCATATCAAGTTTCATCTTTTAGATGGCTCTTTAATAGTAGCTATTTAAAAGTAGAGATAGATTGTGTCTTGAAAATATGGTAAAGATTGCCACACCCAGCCAAACAAAATCGGGTATCAGGGGGATTTTAGATGAATTCAACGACAAGTTGTTTTGCTTGAAACGAGTTGTTCTTCCAATTTGTTGTGTAGGATCCTGAAATTTGAAAAAAGGGCAGTGTGATTAGAATGGAATTTTGAAGGCAGACTTCACATCTCGTGTAATTCAATACAGCTGTCAAAGTCGGAAATGCCGGAAACCTCAAAATTGTATCGTTTGGTTTGCTAATGCCTGAAAATAAAATTACTCGATCATCTCCAGTAATATAATTAGCATTAAGTGTCCTATTTTTGGTATGGATAGGGCAGAAATGTATTGTTTGACTATGCACGCCATGGCGAGTAGAGCGTGCTTAATCCATATCAACCAGAACGTCTCGATTTCATTCTCGCCATCACAGTAAAAAAGTTACAATCCAACCTCCAGCCTTGAAATGGGTTGGCAACTCTGAAACCATTACACAGCCCTAACAGGGCGTGGACTCGAAGAGGGAAAAAAACAACAACAATACTAAGATAGTCAGAACCCCCAAATTGTTCAGAGAACGTATTCGATACATAAACGTGTTGAATCAAGTTCTTTGGAATCGGTAAATCGACTGTGTTAGGTACGAAGTCGAGAGTAGAAGCTGCAGTACAGTGGTATCCTTGTGGTTCTAAACTGCCAACATGATAACACAAGTCACATCTTTCCTGTAAACTATTTTGTTTCCCAAAAACTTCTCTCTCGTGAAAGTAGCCCGATCGAAATGACAAACTCAAAAATATAAATAAATAAATCAGATAAAAAACAACAAATGGCGAAAGATCTCAGAAAATTTAAGGAATTGACCGATAGGTAGAAATGATACAATTTGCTCTTAATGATATATATGTATATATATATTTGACGAGTGCTTAGGCGCGAAACTCAGAGTAACAGAGAATCGATGCGTCCTCTTTGATTCTTTCACTTATATATATATATATATATATATATATATATGTATATATATATATCGCTTTTTTTCATCAAGAATAAACATAAGTTGTCATGCAGTGCATCTGAATTTTTTTCAAGAAGTGGGTCGTCAGGGCGATAGAAAATAGAATATCGTATAGGAATTGTCCCACTTCTTTAAAGAAGCTTTTGAGTTTCGGCGTCTGAGAGATTATTGAGTCCATCTGTAAAGCCAATTTCCCCCGATGAGAGGAGTGGATTACATGACGTCACTATCGAATTTACAGAGCTTAATCCGATTGCAAAAGTATTTGAAAAATATCACTTAACTGGCTTAGGATCTTGAAAGTTTTAAACGTTCTGGCGGCTAGGTTTCCTACAGATGTATGGAACTGATTAAAAAACTTGTAAATATGGAATTGGATTTATGTCACTTGGCCTGGCAAACTTTGAGTTAGAAGGACGATGAACTCCCATTTTATACATGATTTAGGAAACCTCGAGTTCTCAAATTTTTAACCTGATTTTTACCGGCTTCCAGCGTGTATATTATGTAAGACTGCAAACTTAATTATCTAAGGGCTGAAACTCCTGGATATGAATGAAGTATTTTCGTGTTCTTGCTCCTCGATTTAAATAAGGTTTAGTAACAGTTAAGAACTCATGATAATCTTACAAATATTTAATTTATTATCTGAACATTGACTACTGGAAAATCACAAATAAAGGGTTGAGAAGTCTGCGGAACAAATTATTTTTTAATTTATAATTATTTACATAATTTTAGTTTCTTTGGAAAACTTGACAGTTTTGTCTTTCATTTTTCTATAGCAATAATTAATAGATGCTATTTACGGAGAATATGTTTTGAGAGAAATTTCCAGGATTTTTTAGATTTTTTTGGACCTTTGTCCTAAGATTGAGTAAGAGCTTTCTGAAATGAATGTTTCATTAACGGATTTATTTGTTTGTTTACTTATTTTGTTGATTTGACGATCGAAGATAAGTAGATTGTTGTACGGTTTTAATCCAACTGTTTATTCTCTGGCAAAAATTCCAATTTTTTTTAAAATTTATTTTTCACCAGCGGTGAAACAATTTCAAAAGGAAAAAAACAAAAAATTCACCGGAAAAAAACGGGTCTTTAAAGTTATTTTGTGGTTTCGTTAAACTTTCTGAAAGAAACTATCGTATTGTGCCTCGGAAAAGTTTGGTTTCCGGTTTGGGCTGAGAAGTGTAGGTGTGTCACTCCGTGAGGACCTGGGCACTAGGTAATTCGCCGGAAACTTTCGACCCATTACGTCTCGTCGACATGAGCATTTCACAAATGTCCGCTAAATGAGACCTCTGAAGTGAAATCCTACTAAAACTAGCCGTTATGCCTGACAGAATAACTGTCAGGAGCTTCCTGAATGAAGCTAGGGACGATGTCTCATCGCCTACAACCTCGAATTTCATGTCGACAATGAATGCTTGTCGAAACACTGTTGGAGCTCTCGAGGAGGTAAGTTTTCACGAAACTTCGTTTTTGTGTCGTACGTGCAATAAATCTTTCATGTCAGTGAAGGACATCTGCAGCGGTTTTAGTTTGGACTGATAATGAAAATTAACGTATCTAATAGCTTTTGGTCTAATTGCATGTAATGCATCCATATTTCATGATCGGTAGTTGAATATATAAATATTTTTCCTGAATGGTGTTCTTCATAATAACGAAAGCATACCAATCCATGTCTTGTTTAATTTAAATTCGATCGTCACTCTGTGAATTAAATAGTGCGTGTGTGGAAACCCACAGAGCTTATATAACGCCGATACCAAACGGTTTCACCTCACATAATATTGTCAGTTTGAGCTCTGTCAAATATGTTTACCAAAATTTTATCCGTAAACTTATATTTGAGTGAGTGACGGAATCTCATTTTCATGAAAACAAGCTTATCTTGTGGTTTACTTTTTATTTCACAATTAAATAGTATGTGGTTTTTGTTTCCATTGATGTCTTGTGTCAACAAAGGATTTTCTGTTTTAAAAAAAATGAAAGTGTTTGCCTGCTCTAGTTACATTTTGGCGTCGTAATCAAAGAAATACGATTAAAATTTTGAACGATCTGCTAGTTATAATTTTAATGATTGCCAAGATTAAGTTTAGGTAGGTCTAGTCCCTTATATTCTTTCTAAATTTAGCTAAAGGGAAAACTACAGTCATTCATCCCCCAATCCATGTGAAGGGGTACGAGCCCCAGATGTCATTTTTTAAATTCTGTTTACACATACAGAATAAAGGATACTCATGTAACTGGTTCCTGCAGGATTTTGCCAATGTGATGCAAATAAATGACACATACAGCTGTAATACTAAGCTCTTTTAAGTAATATGCAACTACTTAAAGGCTTGACAAAAAGAGTATAACCAAAACAGAGTGGCACACGGTATACACTGTATATGTGGCCTTGACTTTGCGCTGGACAACATATTCTTCAAAACTGGGCTTTTTCAGTCTCAGCCCTTTACTTCCCTAACCCTTTAACTCCTAGATAAAATTTTGTAATTCTCCTTACTGTCAACCACACAGTTCTTTCAATGTTAGTTCAGAGAATTTAGTATGGGATCAACTACTTATCCCCCAATTGATATTTTTCTTTATCCTCGTCACTGATCTAGTTGATATTGTGTTAATATTGTAAGGAGAAATTCTCTCTTGGTCACTCATGGGAGTTAAAGGGTTAATTAACACCATTACGCACATTCTCTTTACTCTTTTCTATACATTTCTTTTGGTATTGAAGAGGAGAATTTGTTAAAAAATAAAAGCTCCTTAGGGTAGTGATCATTTCCTTTATTCTCATGACCTTGATGAATGATTCAGCAGTATTTCTGTAAGGAGAAATTAGATGCTTGTTACTCTTAGGGTTGAAAGGGTTAAAAGATGCTGAATTCACGTGAAACAATAAATCTTCGGCACTGATGTTTCAGCAATGATGGGTCATTTCTTCGCATGTGTTGTAATTCTGGAATTTCAGTCTATAGCTTTTGACAGAATCAAGATCGTTATGCTTACAGTATATACACAAATATATTGCATTGTTCATTAGGGCACTGCGCCACTGTCATTATAAAGGAAGATCATTGGTTCAAATCCCATCCAAGCGCAAATCTTTGTTAGGTTTGAACAACTGAACAGTCAAATCAAATGGAAGGTGGTCATTAAATGACATTATTTAAAATTTAGCAGGTGAATCTTTTTCTCTGTCTCTTCTCACACTTTTCATCTTTCTTTTAAATTTTATTTCAGAGTCTTGATGAAGATTACAACATACTTAATAAACTGAAGAAATCAAGCAAAGCTGTCCACACTGCAGGTTTAAGTAAGTATAGCCCTTAACTTCAAATCTTGCATGCTTGCTCCAAATTTTCCTATACAAACTTACCACCAAATTTCTTTTTTAGCACAGAGTGGCAGTGTGTTTGTTAGTCTATGCTTCCAGTTTCTCCTTATAAATATGTTGATTTTTGATCCCAGACTATTCTACAAATCAGCTGTCATTAGTTGAGAGTCTTGAAAAGTTGGGTTCATCATCTCTTTCAAAGGAGGCAGATACAGGCATTGGTAAGTTCTAGCTTTGGGTATGTACACAGAGTTATAATTGTTAATACTGGGATTGATATTTTTCCCTGAAAAAAGCACCTCAGCTGTTTGCCAAATTTAAACAAAGTGTGTCTTTTTTATAAGATTCTCTGCCTTTCAATTATGCTCCTAAATTTTGGTCAAAATTTGAAATTATAGCAACTCCTTGCCTTAAAAATGTACACCACCCTTTGGCCAAAATTTAGAGTTAGTGTCCTTTTCTGATAAGTGCCTCTCCCTTCATATTATTTTCATGGAAGTGTAACTAAACAAATTTAGGGATACATAGCTCTTGCAGTTTTATTTATTCTCTCATAAAACCTTTAATATTTACACCATACTTGTTGGAGTTTGTTAGTATGTTGAGTAGGAGTACCATCCATTGCTAATTACTGTGTTGTTGTTGTTTAAGTGCTAATGCAGCCTTATAAAAAAAGATATTGGGCCACAATATTGGTAAATTTGATGGGTATCTTGCTTGGATGAGTGCTTCGGGGCACTACTCAGTTGGTGTTGTTTAAGTGCGTACACGGCATTATAAAAAAAAAATATTTAGCCACACCATAGATAAGTGTGATGGGTACCTTTGCTTGGATGAGTGCTCTGGGGTGCCACTCGCTGGATTTACAGTATTCCTAATGATGTTGTCATTTATGGAAGTATATGTACTGTCCAAGAAACATGAAAAAATTTTCTCTAATTTCAATAAATGTGTTTCATGCTCTCTTCCAGGTACTGCATTCTTAAAGTTTTCAGTCACATTTAAGGTTAGTGATAGAGCTGCCAACTCCCTTTTGTGACACAAAGTTCATAGGGTAACCTGTGCAACTTGAGTTTAGGCACAAATCAGAACAGAAAACCTTCTTAAAACTTTACATTATGCGTAATCCCTGATGACATCCCCCAAGGATAACAACAATTGAACCCCCAAGAGGTTTGGAAAATCTCCCGAGAAAAGTTTTACAGGCTAAGTTATAATTCATCAATTATAAACTTTTGGTTGAATCACATGCAGTATGACCACAGGAAGTCAACTTGCAAAGGGAAATTTGCACATACTGAAAACAGCGCAGATGTTGTGTGTTCTTTGTTTTGGGGAAGTAACGCCCTCAAAAATACGCCAACTGGTTTGTGTTCAATGAGAATCAAAGGGAGAACAGTCCTTTGAATCACACTGTCAAATTATTTGTAATCAACACACTAAGCATGCTTTTGAGTTCACAATCAGGTGTTTTTGTTTAATTGTACTTAACTGAAATCCGTAAAAACTCTTGTTCACATCTCCCTCTCTGCAGGAACTTTGTTCAGCTATGAAAACATTGGTAAGCAATACTTTTTTTTAAAAACACCATGAAATGTTTAAGCTGATTGAATTTTATAGTTTTTAAGGCAGTGAAATGAGACTTAGTTGAACAAGTTAGAATTATGTTTAATTTTTATTAGTAAAAAGTGTTATTTTTCATCAACAGTTCACCAATTATCACAACATGGTTTTGTTTCCTCTGGACTCTCTTCTAAAAGGAGACATGAAAGATGTGAAAGGGGTAAGTGTTAACCCTTTAAGCCTCTTAGATTGACCAAAGTGGAATTTCCCCTCACAATTCTAATACAGTTTCAAGCAGAAGGGTATTGAGAAGATGGAAACGTATCAACTAGAGGACAATGTCTGATTTATTACCATGATATTCTTAAATCTGAAAATATGTGAAATATATAGCAGATAGTGTTGAGATTTGATATTTAGATCACAGAAGTGATGGATGTGTATCTTTTCTGTGCATTTCAATACATCATCTTATGAAAAGTTATAAGAAAAGAGAGGCTAATCAGGGACAAGCTACAGTAATAAATGAGCCTCTGGGCTTAAAAGACTATAATTTGGTTTTGCTTTAGGAAGGCAAAGAAGCAGAGATTTTGTTTGGTTGTTTTATAAATTTCTCTGATGCATTTGCTATGTTTATTTCACAGGATATGAGAAAGCCATTTGATAAAGCATGGAAAGATTATGAGGCCAAAGTGTAAGACCTTGACTATTTTTTATTGTAAAAAAAGTTACTGCTAACCCCAAAGAGTGACCAGCATCCAATTTCTTGTAACAAAATCATGTTTAAATTACACATCAAAGTCCCAAGAATAAAGGAAATGATCACCAACTAAAGAAGCTTTTGATTGTTAAACAAATTTTTCCTGGTAAGCACCTTAGGAAATTTATGGAGAACAGTATTGAGAATATGCACACTGATGTTAGGGTGTTAAGGGTTATGACCATCTTGGCCTCATAGACTCTATGTTATCATGGATGATCAATTCTGTTTACTTAGCAAAATACTAAAATTGTAATTACGGGGCTTTACTGACATTTGTTTCCAAACTTTTTGGTGGATTTTGATAGTGGAAAGATTGAGAAAGAGAAAAAGAAAGTGGCCCAAGAGGCTGGATTTCTCAGGACAGAAGTTACTGGTGGGGAAGTAAGTGATTGAAATGGCAAATATTTTCATGGAGTAAAATGTGGCAGATTTTTACTCTGACTTTTAGAGATTTGCTGATCTTATTTTTGCAACGGATTTAATATGGTGTTTTTTTTTCTCTTAAAAAACCAGATGGCAGAAGAAACTGAAAGAGAAAGGAGGATTTTCCAGTTACAAATGTGTGAGGTATCATCATGGTGCAACAATATACATTTTATTTTTAATTATTATCAATATACGCGGCCAAATAGAGAATCGGCCTCTTCAAAACACACGCTCAGCGGGCCGCAAAAGACTGACAGCGGGCTGCTAATGCATTATCAGCCCTACAGCTTACATGATGATTTGAAGTGACTTTGAATTCGTCATTCACTTAGCTTGTATTATTAAAACTCGCATTCTTGATATCATTTGGCCTTGTTTATTGATAATAATGATAATGACATGACTTTTTGAGGGAATATTGTTTATTTGTGCCCTTGTAGTGTCATTTGCGGCCCGAGCGCGAAGCGCAAATGACACTACATGGGTGCAAATAAACAATATTCCCTCAAAAAGTCATGTTATTCCCTTATTATTTAATGCACATTGCTTTTACAGGAGACTTAATAATGGAAGGAGCAGTGTTGTCACTAGAATATATTATAAATGTATGATCTGACCCAAGTAGGTGCCTAACTTGGAGCAAAATGCTCCTCTAGGAGGGTCTTAGACATGCTCTTCCAGAAAAATTTGAAATTTGAAACTCTTCAACAGTCTTTCTAGTATTTTTGTGTTCTCCTTGGCTCCTAAACCTTTACCTCCCAGGATCAGATTGCTAATTCTCCTCTCTAGCTGCTGCACATTTCGTTGTAAATTAGTTGCAAGAATTTTGTTTTTAGATCAAGATAACCACATTTACTTGATACATTTGAGTATTCTCATGACCTGTTTGCTGGATAGTGGGTGAATATTGTAGGGAGAAGATACATGTGAACCACTTTTGGGAGTTAAAGGGTTACAGGATTTTTTTCCCTTCTTTTGATTGGCTGTTGTGATTACTGGTACTTTGGCTTTGATTTTACAACACTCAATCTTACAGTTTTTATTTTTTGAAGATTTAATGTTATTTTTCTTGTCATCAAGCTTCTGATCAAGGTGAATGAAATAAAAGTGAAGAAAGGAGTGGAGCTTGCACAGCATCTGGTGGAATTCTATTATGCACAAGTCAAGTGAGTGTTTTCCATTGAAAATGCAACTAAATCATCCCTTATTACAACTGCTAATTCTGCCAACTGAAGAATGTACTGATTTGTATGGAAGTTAATTTTCTGTTGGTTGTAATTTGTCTCTACAGTTATTTTCAGCTGGGATCACAAGTTCTGGAAAGTATGAAAGGTTATCTTGAAGAACTTGTTGTGGAGCTGCAGCAGGTACATTTAAATATGACTGGTATTTTAGAAGTGTTTGTCTCCCCTAGATCTGGTAAATCATTCTTCTTTCCAGCTGATATATATCAGTGGCAGATCCAGACCTTGAGAGGGGCGCCAGTTTTTTGTTGCTTGCCCTGTTGGCTTTTCTTTCTCTGCAATTCTCTTTTTTTTTGTGACCAAAATAAGGGGGGACCCGGGCCCTAGATCTGCCACTGTATATTTCCAAGTAAATTAGTTGTAAGAATCAGTGGTATGTCAAGATAAGAACATCTTACTGAAAAATACACCTGTTCATCTATTCACATGAGCTGTTACTTGGGTAATGAATTGAGTTTATTTTGAAAATGTCCATCTGAATCATCCCTTGAAGTGAAACAATTAGTATATGATATTGTTTAGGCATTGTGGTAAGGGGGGGTAACATGAATGTTGTGTTTCAATTGTTTTAAGTTAATGTTTATTTTTAGTCATATCTCTATATTTTTGCTTTCATATCTTTTGTATTTGTTTAGTTAAGAGCGCAGCAGGACGAGGAAAGAAAGGAACTGACTGAATTAAGGAATGAGATTAAATCCCAGCTACAGCTAGATAAAGAAGTAAGTCCATTTTTTTTTAAGTTTAGGAATAAATGACACCTAAAATACATAGTACATTTGCCGCTTCAAATTTCTACCATCTGAGTAGATTTTCATAGGGAGCCTTTGATTAATTTTTTATCACTCATTGCAGTCCGCACAGTCTTCGCAGAGTAAAGGAGGCTACAGTTTACATGGTCAACAAGGTGATAAAGTACATGGCAATGAAAGAGCCGGGTTTCTACAGAAACGGAGTGAAGGGTAAGTTTAACGTAATTATTTTTAATCAGCTGGACTTACTACAGTTATGAGCAAAAGATCAGAGCATAAGTTGGTCTGAATTTGATGTCATTTAACCCTTTACATCCTAACATCAGGGTGCATATTCTCCATACTGTTCTCTATACATTTCTTGAGGTACTGACAAGGAGAATTTGTTTGATAATCAAGAGCTGTTTTAGTTAGTGACCATTTCCCTTATTCTCATTACCTTAATGTTTGATTCAAGGGAGATATTGTGAGGAGAAATTAGATGCTAGTCACTTTTGGGGGTTAAAGGGTTGACATATAAGAGCCTCTTTTGTGGGTGATCATTTCTTTCATTCTTGTGACCTTTCTTTGTGATTCAGGGGTGATATTATAAGGAGCAATTAGATGCTAATCACTCAGCATAAACAAAAGCTGGCAGCTACACAGACTATTACTTTTGATAGCTCTCGATGTGTATGTTTTTGTCGCCATTTGATTTTATCATTTGAAATTTCATTTTCAGACTGCGAAAAGTGTGGCAAAAGAGATACTGTGTGGCAAAGGATGGCCAGTTCACTTTGGCTCATTCACCAGTAAGAGGAATTTCTTTTGAAAAGTTTCAGCAACATATAAAGCTTTATTTTTGCTTGCTTAATGCAATTTAAGGTCTGTCTACCATGTATATGTCTATGACACATTTTGTTATTATTATTTTAGACAAGCATACCAACTCAAACACTCAATCTTCTTGTGTGCCAAGTCAAGGTAAGGGAACCTAAATTGGTACTTGTCAAGGCCTTTCTCATCTCTGGACTTTTTGTAGCTCCTCCTCATGTCAACAGACATGGGAACCCTTTTCCTGTTCATTCCTTTGTTGGCCCCTTTTGTGTCTCACTTCAGTACCCTCTTGGGTCTCTCTCATGTTTAGATTTACATTTTGGCTCTTTTTTACATTGGTCCCTTTTTCAGAGCTTTTAGAGAATCCCTAAATGTTTAGACCCTCATAGGCCACTTCCATGACAAGGTATAGCGTTTATCAAGACTTTTTGTTATAGCTCTGAAACCATGGAAAACTGTAATTTTTTAAACTCCATTTATTGGCCTTGCGTTTTAGAGTAACGTTCCAGCACAAGCAGAGAATTAGCGAGCATAAAATATGATTTGAATTGTTTTCCCTACAGGAAGATGATGGAAAGAAACATACTTTCAACATTGTATCACGTAAGTTGGCGATCTCGTAAAGAGCAGATATTACGAACTATAACAGCTGTAATTTAAAAGTTGGTGTCTGATCTCTTGCTTAAAAAGGAAAAAGTTCTCGTCAATGATAAAGTGGCATCTTTTTTTTTCTTTCAGATAACAGAACTTATTTATTTCAAGCAGATGACGAAGCTGATTTGGAAGCGTGAGTTGAACGGAATTAATTATTGAGAAAGAGTTGTTTTACCTCAGTTTAACATACTTGAAACAAGCTTTATGTAAATTGTTGTTTTGGTTAATTTTTTTTTCTGTCTTAACTCCTTCCAATCGAAGTAATATCACGAAGTAAGGGATGGGAAACTAAAACTAAAATGATCAGAGGGAGTCTAGATTGAGTGTCGTGAAACCAAACTTAAAGATATCACTTTAGCCAACCAGAACAAAGGGAAATGTAGCGAAGAACCAATAGGAATTCAGTAAAAACAAGCAAACCGTCCAAAGCGCGGGAAAATGGGTGGGACCAAGACGAGATTGGTTTTAGTTTCGCATCTGATTGGTTGATAATTTGGCGCGAAATGTTTGGACCAATCAGATTTTGTAGTTAAGAAAAACCAGCGTAATTTTGGATGGGAAATTGATCTGCTGTAACTGAACTTGTCAATACTGTTTCCAGGTGGGTGTCTGTTCTTAACAACAGTCGAACTGAAGCCTTAGAAAAAGCCTTTGGAGACAGCGACAAAGCTGAGGTATTCAACACAGGAGTCAAATTAACTAAGTTTTCTTAAAATCATTTTAATCGCAGTAAAATTACAACTCTTGTGTTCCCCTTCACACATTGCACATCCATCCATCCATCCTAAATCAAAAAAAAATATTTAAGCACCACGAAAGCTGTGCGTTCTAGCTATATACCACACGGGTGAATAGAGCTTTTCACGCGTGCAAATCATATAATTGACATTTCTCACCGATGCGTCCTGATATCTTTTAAAAACTCCCCTCGAACGTGTTAAAGTTTTGCGATATGACTAAAATGTTTTGTTTAATTTTTTTTTCAGTCCGAGGAAAATGGTTCATTGGTTTGTAATCTTAAAGAGGTAAATTTGAAACATAGCATCACAGAACCACTAACAGCATTGTGACAGCGTCCCTAGAAGTAGCGTGACATTGTGACAGAATCAGTTTTTAATTTTTCATTGTTTTTGTTCCTCAGCTGAGACAGAGAATTGTCTCCCAGGTTCGAAGATTGCCAGGAAATGACACTTGCGCTGATTGCTCTGGAAAAGGTGAATAAAAAAACTTTTCATAAACCAATATTGAAAAATGCGTCTCATTGGAAATTTACGGATGGGCGTGAGGTGGGGCAAAGGCAAAATGATTTTTTCTTGTAAATTTTAAGAAATAAATATAGATACAAACCCACGGAGTAATGCAACATACAGGTACGTAAAGAACAAGTAAACTATTGAAACAAAAATTCCGACCGTGGAGTGAAAAAAAATGCCTCTTTAGGCGGATAATAAAAGATTCTTTCATGTCTCAAGATTCAACCCCACCCACCCCTCCCCCTAACACTATAGCGCGTCCCTTATCATGTTTCATCGATACAGTTCAATTATGGTCACAGCGGAGAAAATTTAATTTAGATTCAAGGAGGTATCGACCTTAGAGAAAATGTAATTTTTAACTTTATATTTCCCTTACAGATCCAACATGGCTGGCCACAAATCTTGGCGTTTTACTGTGCATTGAGTGTTCAGGAATCCATCGAGATATGGGTGTTCATATCTCTAGAATACGATCCATTGAACTCGACAAACTAGGCACTGTAGAATTACTGGTAGGATGTTAGCTCCTGACACATTTTAATTGGTTTAATGCACTGATAAATAAGTTTACTGCGGTAGACGCGGAATTTTAACTGTTTTACCGCGATGGACTTCAGATTGAAAGGTCTGGGTTCGAACCTTGGCCTGGGCCATTTTGATAGCCGTTAAGACAGTACGCTTTCCTCTCCCAGGGTATTTCTCTTCATGCAGAGCATAGACGGGTACAAGGGAATTATTGGACTCCTGACGAAATTCAGGGGGAGAGAGGTGGGGAGGGAAGTGGTAACCGAATCCATTCTAGAATAGTCACTACGTGTTTCAGAAACTGCCATGTGCGTTGGTTTCCTGTCTGTAACAAACGGTTTATTGATGGAATTGATCGTTTGTTATATAACTCTTTTTCAGCAAGCGAAAGCTGTTGGTAATGGTGGATTTAATGAGATTATGGAAGCAACTTTAGACTACAACGAGAAGCCCACGGCTTCCAGTAAAATGTGAGTTCAGTGCCGAGGTTGTTTTCGGCGTTGTTGTTATTAAGCTAATTTTGGTTGAGGTCGAATGGTTTAGGGGCCGTGCTGCTCAACTTTGTTTGAATTATTTTTTTTCCTCCAGGGATGAAAGAAAGGAGTTCATAAGAGCGAAGTATATTCAACATAAGTATGCGATTAAATCTGGCGATAATACTGAGAAAATACTGCAGGTAAGCCCGCTGTAACTTTTATTATACGGCTTTTGCTGAAGGTCAAACATGGCATTTGCGCCTTTTTTACCAACTTCTGATAAACTCCAGCTAAACTAATCCTCTCTGTTCTTAACAGGAACTTCATCAAGCGGTCAAGTCAAAGGACATTTTAGCTGTTTTACAAGCGTTTGCTGAAGGTGTAGAGCTTTCCACACCACTTCCTGGACATGTGAGTATTAAATAGTTAGTAGATACTTACGACTTTTTAGAGTAAACAAAATTAGTTGTTATTTGTACAATAAATGGCACCTTGAGACACTGTACTTTTAAAATGATTCTTTTTGGACAACTTGATGCTCAGACAATTATTACCTTTGACGTTTACTACAGTACGGCCATCTAAGCGGTTTTCGCTCAAGAAATCCATGACCAAAACCCGGTGGTTTTGTTTTAAATTTTCTTCCAGTCAAACAATTCTACAGCCCTTCATGTTGCCGTGGAACAAGAAGACTTGACCTCTTTGCACATTGTCGACTTTTTAGCGCAGAACTGGTGAGTTGAGGGTTAAATTGAAAACCCAAGGAGGAAGATCGAATAGTACTGAGGGCTAGAGAAAGTGGAACAAATCAAATGATGCCATTCTAGATCGATATCAGTGATTGAATTATTCTTGCCGAGATTACCTCGAGTTTCTCGGAAACCTCGCCTTAGGTGTTTTGTTTGGTCGCTCCATTCTTCACGCTTAATTATTAGTTTACTTGTTTGTTTCTTCGTTCGGTCGTCCGTCCTTCGTTCATGATCGGTCGGTCGGTCGGTCGGTCGATCGGTCGATCGCTCCTTCGTTCGTTCGCTCGTTTGCTTGATCGGTCGCCCTATCGCTCGGTCGTCTGCTCGGTTCTTCATTTGGTCAGTCAGTCTGTCAGTCATTGGTAAATTTTTATGTTCTTTTCTTTGTGTTTTATTTAATAATTATTTTTGATTAATTTATTAATTTGTCCTATTGCATGTTCGTAATTATATATTTTTTTTTTTTTTGCTAATTTTTTTCCTTTTTCAAGCAATGATGTGAACGTGACAGATAAAGATGGAAACACAGCGCTCCATTTGGCGGCAATTTCCAGTAAAACAGAATGTATGCGAGTTCTGTTGAGAGCTGGCGCTACGGATAGTCTTAGCTTAGGTATGTATCCACTGGGAATCATCTGAACACTGACTTTTGGCCTATAAAACAAATATCCTGTTGCATTTCTGCACTCAAATGAGTCAGCGGTTTTCATCAGGGATCACCGTGGCCTGGTAACGTTGACGTCAGCATGATGGCGACGAGTTGACGTCACGGTTTTGGCCCAACTAGTGATATTTAGATTAGAGGATAAAAGTCAGCAGATTTTCGTGTTTTCATCGAAGATTTTCCGAAGCTTTGGTTTTACTCCTAAACTTTTCGCGTGCCCAGTCGCCCTCATCGCCAGATGAAGACTCGCAGTATGCAATTGAGAAATCTAAATCTACATCGGAAAGGACTACATCGTGAAACAAATAACATTTCATTTCTCGTATATTCACCACGGTGAATTACCAAAAGCTTTTCCACGGTAAATGCAGTTCCCCCCAGCTCTGAAGCTGTCAGAAGATTGGAAGATTTATTTGGATCAGGAATAAAAAGTTATGCTCTTTCTCCTGCAGAAAATCTGGAGGGTAAAACGCCGATGGACATTTCGAAAGGATTAAATCACGCAGAATCTATTGAATTGGTAAGTTTTTTTAGTTCTTCAGGTCCTTGAGTTTAGGGCAGAAGTTTCTTCGGATTTCTTTAGTTTACGAAGTTTCTTCGGTTAATCACGTTTTTTCTTATGTCCCGAATGAAACACAGCAAAGGCTTTTCTTTTTTCAGTTGAAGGTGACTGCTTCTGGTAAGATGGCCCACTGTGAAAATGTCAAGATTGACTGGGGACTCAATGAGGTAATCGTCGTTGTCTTTATTTTTGACGTTTCCTTCACCCGTGGAAGTCCCAAGATAATATTCCCAGGAGAAAGTAAGCTTACTGACGTTTACATTTAAATGATAACCCCTTTTATTTCCCAGGCTGATGGAATTTACGATAACCCTGCAGAACTGTTGGACGTTAAACTAGAATTCAGCGACGATGAAGGGCTGAATAATTCGAAAAATGAGGGAAAGGTAACTTTTTGAAATCTCCCTACATTGCGTGAGTAAAGATCGAATTAAATGTGCAACTTTAGCGTTGGAAAGTTGCAAGGAACTATTTGAACCAAGTATGGCGTAGTTTAATGTAACTTGTACAATTCCTTCTCATGTTCGTCACCAAACCAAGACTTTGACTGAAACAACTCAAAGAACAATCGACTGCATCGTTTGTGCCCTGGAGAAAATCTCCGTAATAGCATTTGACGCTTTAAACGTCGCTGCAGATCCTAGCAGTTGACAAACGCTTTGCGCATGTGAACGTAGTGATGGTCAACTTCGAGTTCTGTATAGCTCACTGATAAGGCAGCCGAGTGCAAATCCGAAGGTCTGGGTTTGATTCCCCTTGAGGAACACAGCTTTTTTTTTATCAGGGTCGGTCCAGTCCTCCTACCCCTCCTCGTCACCGCCGCCATTTACCCACACGACCCGTCAGTCAAATGTTTCCTCCCGGAGGGGGATACGCCAAGGGAGTGCCCGGGATAAGTTCGCTAGTATCTGGACTGACGCTCTTGGGAAGTGATTCACCGGCGCTGGACAAAGGTTCCACGGGCTCCCCTGTAATAAGGCGCAGAGCAGCTGTCCGCCCTTCAGGCACTAATGTGGAGACAGTGGCTGTGAATGTGCGAGCGAGCATGTATGCTCCGTCGTCATTTTCTGAGAGCATGTTCAGTTCTATGACAAGCACCTTTGGTCACGGACCTAAGGCTAAACCGTAAGTGTAAATTTTTTTCTTTTGTCTTCGTCGGTTTTGATTGTTCGTCCGCGATGATGGGCTCATATAGATTGTGCAAGCATAGTTTTTTGGCATAATGTTGGCACAGTTTGGAAAAACGAGCTGGGCGCCTGCGTGAAGGAAAATCTACCACTGACCCGTAATACTGATAATATTTCCTACTTTGACCTTCCGTTGTTTGCCTCAGCCATAGAGATCTCGCTGGCGAGCTAAGTCATGTACTTGTTTTTCCTGATTTGTTATTCGATAAACGACACCCATCTCAGGAAGATTCCTTAACTTCTTCTCAGGGCTGACGGTACAGCCGCTGACCAGGCTGAGTCTCCCCCACCTATCCCTCCTGTACGCTGCAGCTCCGTCAGTCGAGAGAAGCGCTTTGCTGTTGACGTTCCGCTGCCTCCGTTACCTGCTAAACCAAAGTTTGACGATCCTGGGGCAGCAGCAACCAAACAGTTACCTACGGATCCAAAAATTCGTCCGGCGGAAACGATAAATCGACGAGCTCCACCTGTTCCGCCCACTCCTAAACGAGCTGGTGGGGAGGGGAAACCTGTAGCACCTCCCCTCCCCACACACCGGAGGTCTAAATCCGAAGGGAAGACGCCTTTCGGCGAGGAAATCCTTCGGGCAGCAGACTCGAAGCCACCTTTTCAGAAAAAGCTATCGTCACCTCTTGGTAAAGAGGACGTCAAAGAGGAAGAGAAACCAATCCCTCCGCCCCGGCCCCTGAAGCCAGGGTCCATGCGGGTCGCTTCTAGTACTCCAATGCTAGCTAATGGGGAAGTTAAGTCTTCCAAGTAAGTAAAATAATAAGTGCGTTTGGAGTGGTGATACTTTGCTCTTCTTGTCACGCCATGTTACGTAACCACCCATGTCACGATTTGTCACGCGATATTTACCCTGTTATCTGTACCTTTTCTATCCTTGTTAAGGCGATTTCCTCAATATTTATTTTGAAGGAGCAAGTTGTCATTAACCTGCGAAAATATTACCTTCTTCTTTCATTTCTTTACACGGTTTTATTTTTCCTAACGAATGGTAGCTTTATTTTCGTATTGTTTCCGCGGCGGGAGTAAATGGTTTCCATTAGCCCCGGGATTTTCCCCTTATTTCTTTTTAGTAAGAAACGACTAGAAGTATCGCTACTCTCCGTAAAAGGAAGGGTGGTCCATCGTGGGTTGCATGCCCCGCCCTCCCCTTCCCAACGTTTCATTACGTCTTTAACAGACACAATGTGAGAGTGAAGTGTGTTGCATAAGAACACGACCACCGGCCACCGCTCATACCCAGACCTCTCGTTTCGGACTCCATCGTGGTAACTACCATGGTTATTATTGTTCCCGCTTGTACTTTTTTCTGATTGGAAATTTTCCTTGTAGAGCCGCTACTTTTCCTCGACCTCCTCCCCGAGGAAGCTCAGAATTGAGCTCTTTCAAAGGTTGGTATTCAATCGCGACCTGATACTTTTACAAAAATTTGTCAAGATACTTGAAGAAAGATGAATTTCTTTCTTTGATTTTAAGAAATGTAAACAATAAAGCATTTTCTTTGGGATTTCAAATTGTTTCAATTGAAGATTTAAGACGGTCTTCTTTACTTTGCTTTTCTCTGGTCACGTGGCTCAATTTGCTCTTTCAGTGAACGTCGACAAGAAAAGCGACGTTAATAGAAAAGAATCTGTCGATTCTGTACCAGAAAGTCCTATTCCGGATATTCCACCAAGAGCAAACACCGTTTCAGTAAGTCGTAGTAGTTTTACCTTTTGTTAGTCGCTATTGTTACCTTTCTTCAAGGCGTGTTAGTTAATATTCTAATGCTGTGCGTCTCGGAAATCAGCGTTACAGCAGGGTTATCACGCTTTTCCAAAAAGGTAGCGTAATCTTCTAGTTGTCGCGCAACAGGAGACAGTTTGGATTGTCACCTTGTTGGTGTAAAAAATGTTTTTGTTTTCCGCTTTTCCTACATCTTACGTCTTACAATTAAGCCAAGAAACGTAATCAAAGGAGACCTACTTTAGCCAACTAATATTCGTGATCTCTTTTGTCCAGAATGCCCTGACCCTACCCCAGCGGGTAGAAGCTCTCTACGACTGTGAGGCGGATAATGAGGACGAGCTGACTTTCAAAGAAGGCGACATTATCTTGGTCAAGGGGGAGGGGGAGGACGCCGAATGGTGGGTGAGTATTGGGAGGATTGTAATGGGGGGGGGAGGGGGGAAAGAGCCGAGTGGGTATTGAGTCAGTTTAGTAATTTGACTGAGGGGGGAGGGGAGGAGGAAAGCTAGACGGTGGACCCGAGCGAAAGATTATTCATCAGAGGAGGAGGAAACGAGGAGACTCCATGAAAAAAGGGCTAGAAAAGGCTGTATCTGTGGGGGTGTGGGGGGTTGTTTGAGTGTCACCTACAGGAAGCCTCGGATTTGATGGCCGAAGATGAATGGCAAACAATTATCAGGCAAGAAAAATATCACAATGAACGAGAGAATTTGATTCTCCCTCACAGAGAATACTAGATAAAAGAAAATGTTTTAATTTTCCTCACCTTCTCGTTTCTTATTTGTTTGCCCCTAAAATTGCTCCGAATATCCCGGGACTTTTGTCCAATGGAAGGAAGGGTTGCAAACATAGTATGGGAGTGGTGGAAGTGGCGAATTGGTGGCGTTTTTGTTGCTGTTGTTGTTTTTTCCTAGATTGGAGTAAAAACAGTAAAAGTGAAAATGTCTGTTCCTTTTAACACTTTACTGTTCTTTTTCCTTTGTCTGTAGTTGGGTGAAATAGAAGGACATCCAGGAACTTGTGGGGTCTTTCCAGTCAGCTTTGTTCGCGTCCTTCCCGAATGAACCCATTTACAGCCATTAGATCGTCTGTTCCTTAGCGTGACGTAAGTAACGTCAGGTGGCTCTCACACAGCACTCTTAAATTTTTGATCTAGCGTGACACTGACGAAAAGTCACGAGGTTTTATAATTCACCAGAACACATAGCATTTAGGATTATCATCGTATTTGCTCATGAAAGTGCATTCTTCTAACAAATTATATGATAGATATTCTCGTGAACGTAAAATTCATTTAGGCTTGTCTGGTTACAATACAAATGTATTTAGCCAAAGTCGGTTAGGTTTTTTCTCCTAAATGAATATTTTCACAGCCAAACAGAGTATTTCCCAGATATCTTTTAAACATGGCTTAAATATTTAGACCTATTCAAAGATATTTAAGTACAATAGACTGCCATGGATTAGGTGAGGTATTTCCTGTGAAATACAGAACTTCCCAAATACTTTTGCCATCCTTGATTTTACCAATTAAAACCAATAGTTTAAAAACAGAAGTGAATATTTCCTAAATTAGTTTTATATTTGCCGCCTTTGCAATGTTTTAATAGGAACGTTCAGATCCTTCATCATATTTAGAAATTTACGACATGTTAGGAGTAACTATCTTAAAAAATTTTATTCAGCAACCATGGTAACAAGATATCTCTATTTTTATCGCGGTTTTATGAGCAATTGCCCAGAAATGTTAACTTTTCTATCATTTGTTCCTACTCAGAAAATTTGTTTATATAAATCAAATAGTGAGAAATTTATCAGTAAATATGTATTTTTCTGACATAACCAGCTGCTTAATTCTAATAATATTTTGCGAAATGTACTCTTTTTTACTAGGCCTTTCGATTGCCGTATTTTAAGAACTGTATAAATTTCCAACTTTTGATAGAAATGAAAAAAAATTTCATTTTTAAAAAAAGTTGATGTTTAAATAATGTAGGGTTTTTTTAACAAAAGTTACTGTTAGTAGACAGCAATTTTTAGCTCAAAATAGAATCTTTTTACGATTACTTGTACATAGTTTGAAAGAAATGCATGTTAAGCCAAGTTAACTTGTGATGTAGCTTAAGAATTTTAAGAGGCTCTTAAAAGCTAATGTTACATCAACATCAGTTATAGAAATAACTTTGAAAATTATTCTTAAATACCAGTCTTGATTTTATGAAATTTCTAGACTTCTACAGTTGTTAGCCATTTGAAATTGTTGCTAACATGTAGTTTTATCTTTCCAATACGGTTATTAATCATGAACTTTTGTCTGTTTCTAGAATGATGTATTTTTTCCATTTTGAGAAAGTAAAGTCTCAGTGGATGAAATTTCTTAATGTTTTTTATGGTAATTGCGAGATGAAAATCTAGAATATGGCAAAAAAACTGTGTGTGATCACTCAACTTTTCTTTAATGCAAATATTTGAGGGACGAATCAACTGCGTCAATCAGGAAGAAGTGACGTTTGAACAACGACGTCATAGGAAGGTTTATTTTTGCACTAAAATCTTTTTTTTTAAAGGCAGTCGTTGTCGTAGGCAATTCTCAAATGAGAGTGGAGGTGAACAGTGGTTTAAACAAAATAGTTAAAGAGAACAAAGATCAAGAAAAAAAAACCAAATATGAAATTTAAAAACCCAGTCCCAAAATGTTTGTGTTTCATACACGACAGTTGAGTGGTGCTTCACATATCACTCTCATTTTGAAACACTTCACACTCACGCGTCACATAAACTTGCGCCTCAAAATTTACGCTCGTGTTTCACACATCGTGCACGATCTTCACACTTCACACTTCACACCCGCACTTTAAAACCGTACAGTTTATACTAAAAGTTTGTGTTTCACACTTCAAGATAGCTTATTACACTTCAAAATTGCGTGTAACTCTTCATACGCGTATATCACACCTAAAGCTTATGGTTTTTCACTTTCGTGTATTACACTTCGGGCAAAGTCTTTCGCGCTTCATTCTTTACATGCTGCTTTCACGCAGGTGACAATATTTCAGTGTACTAATGGCGATTTGACAACAAAGAGGCGGCAGACGATGATGGCCTCTTTCAATTTTGTGTTTTCATTATGTTTTTCCCACTTAAAAAAAAGAAAAAAAAAACGGGCAAGTCCAATTAGTAAGATCTATAAGGGTACACTTTTTATGCTATCGCTGACCAACTTTGTAGCTTTCAACTCTTTTCATCTTCAGTATATTTATCTAAATAAAATATTATTTCGGGCTTGCCGCAAGGACGGAAGTTATGGTCCGGGGTAAGACAAATTTTTTCCAATCTACTAATTTGCAAAAAAGGGTAAGCATCGACAAAAAAATGAGAACCGTGTTGAATTTGAACATCCTCTATTTTACCATTTAGTGATCTTGAGTGTTTGCAAATTTTTTTTTTTTTTTTTCATCTTATCACGCAGTCAATTTTTGAAAAAATGAAAAGCTTTGGTCAACAAACTGACATTTTTTGCGGTAAGATCAATTTTCGATCGTCATTTTTGGAATTAAAAAACAAACAAGGCATTTCCGATTCAGTTTGATTATGACACGATGAGACAATGAATGTCCTCGATATCATAAAAAGTAACTGAAAGCAGTTTGACAGCTCTCTGTCGACTTTTAGCTGAGCCGCTTCTAGAATGCGATTTATCTTGGTGGGGAGATCAGATTCACCAGCTTATGTCTTAAGCCATGACGGAGGTTCTTTCTCTCGAGCTTGCCGCGAGAACTGATTCTCTAATTTTGACAGAAACAGTTTTGTTGGCCGTTATCAATGTTGCCGCCCTTTCCGGAAATCTTCTTACATTATACGCCGTGTACAAAAACCAAAGGCTCCGCACGCTTCCAAACATGTTCGTCATATCACTGGCTGTAAGCGATATTCTGATGTCCACTTGCTGCATGCCTTTTACAGTTTTAACCTTGTTTCACAGTCGGTGGATGTTTGGTAAACGGTTTTGTCGATTTCAAGGATTTGAGGCATTGACAATTGGAACGAACAGTCTTGGAACTATGGGAATCATTGCAGTCAGCCGATATTTCTGTGTTGTTAGGCCAGAAAAGTATCCCTTGTTGTTTAAGAAGGAGAAATCTCTTGGGTACATTGTTGTAGTTTGGTGCCTGGCTCTCGCTGGATCTGTACCCCCGTTTTTCTTCAAAGGAGGTACATTTGATTTCCAACCTGGAAAAGCAATGTGTTTGTACACATTTGAAAGTAACATTTCTTACACTATCTCCATTGAGTGTTTATATATCGCAACGCCCTTGACAATTATCATAGTCTGCTATGTTAAAGTTTTCCGAAGAGTTTTGCGATCAAATCGCGTTTTCTGCCAAGAAAATAACCTCAGCCAACTCCGCGCCAATGTGGAAGAAGCAAAAGTCACGAAGACTCTAGTAGCTGTTCTGGTTGGGTTTGCATGTTGTTGGCTCCCAATTTCTGTCATGGATAACATTGACGCCGCCCGAGGTGAGCACACTTTGCCGAGACAAGCTTATCTTACATACTCATTCTTGGCATATATTAGTAGCACTATAAACCCCTTCATATATGGTTGCATGAACAAGCAGTTCAGACGGGAGTACAAAGTCGTGTTTAAGAGGATTCTTTGTCTTCGTCGCCGGAACACCAACGACAGCTCTGAGAGTGGAGGAAGAAATTTCTTCACGCGAGCCTGGTCTATCTGAAAATATTTCAAAGACTTCTGAGAGAATCTCCTAGAAAAGTACAGTGAAGGATGTTTTGCTAAGAAAATTGCCACATTTCCAGTTCAGAAGGGGTAAAAAAATTCGGTAATTTAGTTTATTGTCGTCCAAAAACAACGATTTTTCAATATGACAGTCAATGTAAATGAAGCAATTAAATAACAGGTGATGTATGTGTAGAATTCTCAAGTGAATCTAAAATTATGAAGTAAAAAGTATAAATGTCCTCCTAGTTTTCTTGGAATTAAGTAGAGTTTGTGTCGAAAGTAATTTGCTTTTTTTTGTTATTTAATAACTTTAGTAACTGGGGTATTACCATTTCAATCTAAATCAAGATTGCAAATAATTTTACCTTGGGCAATGTTTAAATCATAAAAAAGTGCAAGTTTGAAATGAAGTAATCGAGAAAAAAAATTAAGAAAAACAGTGTCTTTTCAGCGAGGAAAACAGAAGGCCGCAAAAAAAGGAAGAAAATTATTGCTAGTAGTTTAAACAATTATGACGTCTTTTTATTGACTTTTCTTGGTTGGCTTTGTGTTCCACACAAGTTAGTCTGAAAATTTAAGTCGTTTACGGACCGACCAATGACCAATCACGAGGCGTGTACTATCTTAGTGAATCATTTTAAGTAAGTTTGAGATCCGTTTGAGATGTCCAAAAGTTTTTTTATGAAAAAAAAAATTTAATTATGTTTTTCTTTCTTCGAAAAATGTCACCATGCGGGTCAAGTATATTGCAGGAGGAAATTAAGGGGATGTTTAGGACGTTTCGGCGTCGTAAGGGCGAGGTTTTCGATATTGAGCGTGAATATTTGTTCTAGAACTTTCCACAAGCAGGTATGAGCACGTGAACAGCGGTACTTCAAACGGTTTTTAGGGTGAATATTGTCTACAAGATGACATCTCTGTCTACTCCCAGCTATATTTCTTAAAAAATTCGGAAATTCGATGAAGGGGCATGATTGTATTTCATGAGTTTTTTTTGTTAAACTTCTAAATTACTTTTTCGCAAGTTTCTATTTACACTTTAAGAAGTTAATAAAACGGCGCTTTTTTAACTTTTTCTTTCAGTATGGACGCGTGAATGAATTGAAGCACATAAATCAATGGTTGATTGAGTGCTTAAGAAGGCTTTTTCTTTTCGTTATATAGTAATAAGATGTTATTACAAAATCCTCTCGATTGTTAAGTTAAGGTTTTCAATTCAAGCAAAAATTTAAGGTCGTTCAAATTAAAATATCAATTTTAACTGACATTTAACTTCCGCCATCTTATACGCCGATTAATAAGTCTGGTCATTCTGAGAGCTTTCAGAGACTTCCGGGAGAAGCACTCAGAAAAGTACACCAAAGAATGTTTTGGTAATAAAATTGCCACATTTCCATTTTGAAGGGGTTAGACATTTTCGGTAATCCGTCATATTAGTTTTATAGTCGTTAATTATATGAGCTGTGAATTTATCAGGTAAAATAATCCTTTTTCCAATATGACAGTCGATGTAAATGAAGCAATAAAAGTACAGGTGATGTACGTGTGGAATTTTTAAGTGTATAAAACATTGTAAAATAAAAAATATGAATGTACTCCTTAGAATTTAAGCACGGTAAGTGTCGTAAGTAGTTTGCTGCATTTTGAGGTTATTTAAAATGGGGTGTTACCATTTTAACCTAAATCAAGATTGCAAGTGTAAAAAGTGTTAGTTTATAAAGCAGTAGAAAATAAATAAAGAATAATACATGGGCGCGCGTAGATATGGAATTTCTCCTCGAGTGTTTAACTCGATAGCTCACGAGTGAACGCAGAGAACGAGTGAGATGTCGAGTTGAACACAAGAAGAGAAATCCCATGTCTACAAGCAATCATGTATTATTTTGTTCATCATATAAACACAATACCCCTTTACTGACAAGAAAAGCCGACTTCATTAATGAATGAAAGTAAATGAATCGACAATCGCCGAATAACACTCGTATAAAGCGTTGGCACTAACTCTTAAGGTGGAAAAATTGCGTTGAGTCATGATTACAAAAACAAAAATGGTCGTAATTTTCAATTTACAAAATTCTCATTTATCGACTATGTCCTTACCTAAAGAAGAATCTCTCAGGTAAACGGCCGAAATCATTGCACCATTTTTTGCTTTAAATCGCATCTTTTTTCCAGTCAATGAGGAGGCTACACTAAAAACAAAACAACCAATCAGACTTCAAGGCTTGTTTAAAGTAACCGATCAAATTGCTGGAAGACATGGAGTATCATGTGGCAAATTTTGCAACTTTTCTTTCCAATTTCTTTTATTTCCCCCCAAAAAATGGATGAATTTAATTTCAAACCGGCTCAGTATTGTATTAATAAAATATTTGAACTGACCAAGTCCGGTTTTTGGGCGATTTCAAAATGGATGTAATAAAGTGGTAATTGAACCTCGTGTTGTGCAATTTTGGTCTGAAATCATACTTGTGATTTCAAATCGAACTCGCGCTGCGTGCTCGTTCAATTTTGAAGTTGTAAGATTTCAGCACAAATTGCACTCCAATCAGTTCAATTACCATTATGAATTGGACTCCACTCAGTTCTATTACCACCATTATTCAAAACTATAACACTACTCTCGAATGTGATTGGTTGAAAACAGCCCGATTTGCGCTCCTATAGGAAGGTGTGAGCGTCATATCCGTGTAATCAGACAGAAATGTTTGCTGTTTGCTGAGGATGGTGAAAATAATTCATGCATCATTGTCAGTGTTGTGGCTGGCGTTGTTGTTGCCACTTTGGCGCCGAAAGAAAGTAATCTTGCGCAAGAGGGCCTTGTACTCTCGCCTGAACTGTCTATTCATGATACCATAAATGAATGGGTTGATAGTGCTACTCAAATAGACCAAGAACGCGTACGTCAGGTAAACCTGTCGTGGTATCGTCGGTTCTCCGCGCGTGGCGTCCACGTTATCCATAACGGAGATGGGAAGCCAGCAGAACGCGAAGCCAAGCAGAACTGCTACTAAAGTTTTCGTTACTTTTGCTTCTTCCACATTCGCGCGGAGTTGACAGGGTTCAACGCCTGGACAGAAAACACGATTTGATCTTGAAACTGAGCGGAACACTTTGACATAGCAGACCGCTATGATTGTTAAGGGTGCTGCGATGTAAACACATTCGATTGTAACAGTGTAAGCCATGTTGCTTTCAAACGTGTACAAACACATTGCTTTTCCAGGCTGGAATTTAAAACTATTTTTGCTCTCAAAGGAAAACGGGGGCACAGATCCAGCGAAGGCTAGGCACCAGACAATGACAATGTATATCAACGCTCTTTGCTTCTTAAACAACAAGAGATACTTCTCTGGTTTTACAACGCAGAAGAATCGGTTGACCGCAATGACACCCATGGTAACCATGGCGACAATTCCGAAAGTCAGCGCTGCAAAACCTTGAAAGAGACAGTAAGATTCGCCAAATATCCACCGGCCGTGGAACAGAGTGACAACTGTTAAAGGCATACAGCAGGTACACATCAGAATATCGCTCACAGCCAGAGCTATTACGAACATGTTGGTAATTGTTCGCAGCCTGTGGTTTCTGTACACGGCGTAAAAAGTGAGAAGATTTCCGAAGACAGCCACAACATTGGTTAAAGCAAACAGAACTGTTTCAGTCCAAACTAACGCCTCCTCTCTTGTGGCAAGCTCAAGGGAGAGTTTACTTGTCATCACTGCTTTTGGTCAATAAACTCAGCGAAAAGATAAGTAACTTACACTTCTGCACAGTCTTTGATGTCGACTTTTTGAAGCACTGATCTGCGAAACCCGCTGGTGCGCGCGATTACCAACACTGTCTACCAACACCGAAAAACTAATGTTTTTTTCCATCACATGTTATCTTTAAACACATTGCAATTAATGAATATTAAAAGATGTCTGTATGTCATCGTTGTTATCATTCTCATCAAGTTAGAAGTAGTAGGGCCAAATAACAACTCCATTTTATGTTTCTGTTCGGCGAGAGCACGTGCAATACGTCGTTGTTGCTGAAAGAGGTTTATTTTAATTGCACTCAGTTATTTACCTCCGGATAAGTGTTTTTGAGTCGCTTTTAATAATCGACATATATCTTTCGAGTGAAAGAAAAGATGTTGCTTCTATTTTTCCGTATCTTGTCTATGCAATCTCCTCTCACAGCTGGTTAATAAACAAACATATTAATCCGCCGTTCACGAAAGGGATAAGATATCTCAAAGAGTTTGAACAACTCTCATTTCTGCGATAAGAAATGGCTGAAAAAAATTAAAACTCTTTCTCAGAAAAAAATTAAGATCCAGTTTGTTATTAATAATTTTCGGAATTGCATAGGGGAACTAATTTTTTTTGTTGGCCATAAAAGATCGCAGAAGTTAAGCGACAGTCAAATTTGAAATTTTAATTTAAACCGCCTTAAATTTATGCTTGAATTAAAAACCTTAATTCTAAAACCGAGAGGATATTGGAAGAACATATTGTTGTCGAATAAAGAAGCGGAAAAGTCAATATAAGCTCTAAATTAAGCATTGGTTTACAGCCTTTTTACATTTATTTGCGTATCCAGAACGAAAGAGGAAGTTAGAAAAATCGTCGGCCTAGAAACTTCCTTAACTGTAATATTACAACGTTCTAGACAGTAATTAAGTTGTGTAAACAGAGATGTTATCTTGTAGACAACACTCATCAAAAATATTGCCTTGGCGATTCTACAAAGAAACTTAAAGTTTTATTTGGAAAAACACGCCCTGATAAAGGTTGGAAACCAATTTTATGACTTGGCAAACTCTTCAATATCATTGAAATCACTTCCTGAAACAAAGAATTGACACCATCTTGACTTTTAGTTTTGATAAAAGAAAAACATCATAAGTTTTTTTTTCAATGACAACCGCGTGAATATGATGATCAAATGTCTCACACAAAATTTAAGAAGACTGTGAAAGACTGACAATCTGCAAGATCGCCTTCTGACATTCTCCAGCATTCAAAGCCATATATCAGGGTGGATAGGACACAGCTATGATATAGTTTTAGCCTGGTCTTGGTGCTCTGCTGTTGGGACCTCCATACATAGTTGAGCATTCTGACTACATTAATGGCGTTCACTAAGCGGTTCTTGATGTCCTTGTTTGCTCTTCCATCATGTCTGACTGTGTTGCCCTGGTACGTGAATTCCCCCGTCGTTGGAAGATCCTCTCTGTTTGCTCTGATCAGCTGGGGGTTTGGGACATTCAGAATCATAACTTCCGTCTTGTTTTAGCCGATCTACGGGCAAATCTGTCGAACAAGGCCACAGAGACGGGATGTTTTCTCTTGCTTATGATGATAGGTGTGAGATATAGCAGCGCCTGGTCATCAGCAACGTCGAGGTCCTCGTATGCAGAGAATAATGTCTATCGGATGCCTCTGGTCTGGTCTTCAGTTGTTCGCTGCAGCACCCAAACAATCGCAATGTTGAAGAAGAGTGCTGACATCACACACCCTTACCTCACTCCAATTGTCACTCTAAAGCTGAGTATTCTTACCTCTGCTCGTGAAGTTATCGTAAACGCTTTTATTGAGAAGAAATAGGTAAGTACACAGTTACGATACAAGAAAACCAATAGCTATCGACCACATAACAATGGCAATAAAACGTGACAGATTGCCTAGTTGCAGATTAAGTTAGGTTTTTCAATCTCCATCACAAACAACATTTAATACTAATCCACGCTGGTTTAACTCACTGACCAATAGAAACGTTCCCTTAATTTATTCAGTCACATTGTGCGCTCAATATTTGCTGTTTGTGCACAATCAGTGAATTCCCATAACATACCGCTGCCCCGCTGTTTTCATATTTGTTTGTTATTGACTTTGATAACCACTCTCTTCTACTCAATAATATTGTAATGATATGAGTTTTTGAATAATTATTAATGAGAAGATGGGGAATCAAAAAGAGAAAAAAAAGAAAATAACAGAAAAAGAATAAACATTTTGAAATGAAGTTACAAATAATTAAACAAATCGTTTACTTTTATTGTTGAAAATACTCTAAGAGAGAATCCACTCTCAAAAAAAATTGGGCAAGTGTTGCAAGTTCATATAATTTGTTGCAACAGCAATTCAAATTATTTAAGAGGCTGTGGGTATTTAGGTAAAGTCTGTATTTGAGCAGTGGCCCATCCAGGCCCTGAGCTTATAATACTGGTTTCCTCACATGAAGTGAGTGGGAGTAACTACACCCCTTGGATGGGATGCCAGTCCATCCCCTTTCCCCTGGCATTTCATCAGGCTTACCTGGCTATAATTTCTGCTACCCATTTAAAGGTAAACTTTACTCAGATACCAATCTATCATTTCCAGTTGATGAATTGGATTCCTAAAAATCAAAGGCAGTTAGTTGAAAGGACGCTTCCAATAAATCACTAGGTGACATTTGAAGAAAAGACATCGTTTCTCAATATTTAACATGGAAATCAGTGTAACAGTACAGTTAAAAGGGAGAATCTAAGCAGTCTATCAAAAAAGGAAAAATTACTTTTAAACTATATAAAATAATAAACATAAACACGTGAAATAAGCTGGAAATGTTTCTAGGTTTTTGATCAAATGCATCGTAAATACGGGAACACATTAAATTAATACCTATGTTAGCCTGACACGAAAGCTTGTGCAAAACACGTTCATGATTGTGTGCATGACACGCAGACGAAACTGAAAGTGTTCCGATCATCAACGCCTGCACAAAATCAAATCCATGACTTAAATATTCCTTTTAATTCTCCCGAATTACTTATTTTATCCAAGGTAAATGCCGGGTATTGCTTGCGAATTTTTGTGAAGTCGACAGCTGTAACTTGTTCAAACAAGCTCAGCTTAATTAGCTCTTAAGTAACACGAAGCGGCAATACAATTTATAGACCCAAGAATCAAGTCAAAGTTAGCGATCCTCGTTAGTTAACCGCAGGGACGTCTTTCATTGTCGGAAATCAGAGAAAATTAGGACACATTAAGAGCATTTGAGGGAGAAAATATTTACTGAGAAATTCGAAATAAAAGTGTTTACCTTATTACTTTTTTAATATTTTTTAGTATTTACTGCGTCGGTGATGGCCATGGTATCGATAAAACACAGCGTTAAAGATGCACATCCCATTGAGTAAGCATTGAAAAACCTATTGTTGTATAAATTGTTCAACTAAACTAGAGCAGTAAATGCAACTATGTTCCCCAGCCGAAATGCGTGCACCTTTCAAACTCAATTTGTTTGTTTTCTATAACGTTCAACGACGTTCACCTAAAATTGTTCTATATTTCAAGTGTGTTTTTTTCTTTTTCTTTTTCATGTCAATAGGTCACCACTGGAGCCCAAACTTTTTTTCAGGAAAAATTCGTCCCCAGATATAACATTCAAACATTCATATATATCATTTGAAAAATGAGAAGAAAAAAATAGCACATACGATCCTGAGGAACTGAGAACAATTATTTATAAGTTTACAAAATAGGATCAGTAGCTGTTTATATTTACTGACATTATTTTTACTGTCTAAATCACCTCTGAGCTAACCAGGTTCAGAATAATTTTCATATTTGTGAGAAAGAGGGCTAGTCATCGTATAAATAAAAAAAATGAGTTTTCCAAATGCAAAACACTGAAATATATTGGTAAACTTCGCAACTGCGACCGATGTTTATGAATTGTTGATCACTATTGTTGTCTAAGGAATCTGCAGACTTATCATAACGTGTTTAATGTCCTTTAAAAGGTGCCACCTGTTGTTTGCCTATTTCCTATTGCATAAAGAGTTAAGTTACGTCTTAACTAGTGCAATATTTGAACAAGTCGCTAAGAACCGAGTTCCGGTTTAAAAGAAGAACCCGAGGACTGAAAACAATCAATAATTTAATAGACAATGAAAACGTTTTCTCGGGCCTTTTAGAGAGCAAACGCCAGAACGCAAACGCAAAAGCACCAGCGCTGTTGCGTGTTTAGCCTGTATTCTTGCTAATCGGGTCATTATTTTGTGCAAAAGTGACTTTAAAATGCAAACGCACGCGCACTATCTTCGTGATAGCACAGTTCTGTTGAAGATGCGGATGGAGATTCACAACACTGTAGCTGTGTCTTGTCAGCGTCTTGATTTCTTTGTATAACTGGCAAAATAGGAGTAAAATTTATTATCCAAAGTAAACGTGAATCGAATTTCAATTATTCAGAATTGATAACGATGATCATGAATAATTTTGTTTCAGACTTTTTGAGTCCAACCCAAGAGTTCAAGACATATTTCCCGCCTTTAAGAGTTTGAAACTTGAAGCCATAATCAACTCTCGATCTCTGTATCTTCACGTCAGACGAGTCATGACTGCGCTGGAAAATGCTGTGTTTTCTTTGAACGACGCAGAGGTTTTCATCGAATATTTAATGAACTTGGGAGAAAGACATAAACCATGGCCCGTGAGGCTGGAGCATTTCGATATATGTATTCTATTATGCCGATCAAGGCTAGTTAGGGGTACATATTGTTGTATAGCGCTGTATTGTGATGTAAATTACAGTAGCGGGAAGTGTAGTCCTATCTAGGGGTACATATTATTGCTTATGATCCATCAAATAATTTTGCTCGCGCACAATTGGTCTAAACGCAGTAATGAACTGAATATTCCCTGGCTAAAACTAAGTGATATTCGAGATTATCACCTAAACGATATTCCCCAATTTGCAGACCTTACGTCCACCACGATAAGTCTTCATCTCAAAATTAATGCAATTCAGGGTAATTAGGCATTATCAATCGATAACGTAAATTGCCCACCGCAAAGAGTTTAAAAGCTCATGTTTCGAGCGTTTGCCCTTTGCAATCGCTCTGACGAAGGGCTAACGCTCGAAACGTCAGTTTTTAAACTCTTTGCAGTGGCCAATTTACGTTATCAACTCACTAAATTACCATGTTATACTCTCCCACCGACGCAGCATCACAGTTTTTTTTAGAAACTTAACCTTTTCTTAATTCAATTCAGTAAGCTGTTCATTAACATTTTTCACGAGCGTCGCAAAATATTTGAAGGATAAAAAACACAATAGCGTCTATTTTGCGCGAAAATATGTACGGATATTTGTCCTTAGATATTATCTGTTCCTCGAAGCTCACAGTTTCTGCATCTTGGAACAGAAAATTCGAGAAAATGACTGCGGCAAATATTCGCACTTATTTTGGCGTCAAATTAGAGCAATTGTTTATGTAGCGCTGTATGGTGATTTAAAACTCAGTAGAGGGAAGCATAGTGCTATCTAGGGGTACATATTGTTGTAAAGCGTTGTCTAGTTACTGCATTTTACGGATTTACAGTGCTACTCGGGGGTATAATGTTGTATTGTGCTGTATGATGATAAAACTTGCAGTAGAGGGATATATAGGGACGGGGAAGAGGGGCATATAGGAGTGCGTATTCGAACAGACATGGAGTTTAATAATCGAGGGAACGTGTTTGCTCATGATGAATCTCTCAAGTTGTCATCGGCTATCTCTCTCAGCATTATTGTAACTTATCCTTTCTCAATTATTGTTTTGTCAAAACTCTTCCTCAGGGTATTCTCTGCGTCTGCATCCGAGATGGCGGCTACCGACTCAGTAGAGTCCGGGTGGATTGGCCTGTCGCCATCTTGGATTCGCATTGTAGGTGGACCCTGGGCGAGAGTTTGACCCATTCCCAATCACATGATAGAAGAAGCCTTAATTTTGACATTGAGGGACTCGTTTCCGACTAAATGCACCGATTATGTCGCCGAGACTTGGAGGGAGCTGTTTCGCTTTATAACTGCTATTATGATGAGAGGACTGAGGAGAGCAAGCACTGGCACCCTGTGGACTAGGAATCAATCGCAAGGAAAACTGAGATTTTACTAGAGATGACTTTAAGAGGACACCGTCCTAAAGTGGACATAATACGCATGATCACAACTACTATGGGGGAGTAACGAGGTATATGAGTTGTAAGAAGCCTGACGTTGCGCAAAGATTGAGACGAGTGAAAACTGAAACAGACATGAAAAAGATGGGAATAAAGGAAAATTGCGATGAAAAAAAGAAAAAAAACAAGGAAGGAACCAGAGGAAGGAGAAAAAAAAAGGATGCGCAAATGTGAAAAGGTGTAAAAACTTGTGTGAGGAAAAAGATAAAAAAGGGCGCAGATATGTAACAGTATGAACACGTCCGTCGGCGTTCAAAACCGTTTGGCAGTACGGAGAACGATAGACAGTGAAAAAGACACAATCGAAGAGATGACGCGCTTTTGTTTAGTGGGCGGGGGCTTGAAACATGGAATGTTAGTACACTATTAGCTGCACACATTATCAACTTGGTGCGCGGGAACCAGAGTGGGTCAAAACAAGTATTGAAGTCCCCATAGGATCTGCTTTCTCTACATCTTACGTGCATCCTAAGAATATAAAGACAGACAATGTAAACCAACGCAGTTTTTGTATTTTATACACTATATTTCTCTTACACAAAGAAGTAAAAAAATAAGCACAATAGAAACTGCATTAAATTATTCAAGGCATTAAGTAAAATATGCGCTAAACGGAGACGCTAAAATGAACCCATTTACTCCCAAGACTGATCATAATTTAAATTCTCCTCACGGTATCAATACGCCGATAAACATGGAGTCAATAACAATTAGAGAAAATCCAAACTGGAGGATAATCTTTTACTAGAAACATAATGTTACATCGAATTCTCGGAACAAGCGGCAGCAAAGAGAAACACATTCTTATCAGTTGGGAGAATTTTTCTTCAGAACTTGGGAGTTCATGAGTTAATTAATGTAAAGTAAGATAAATGAACAATTATCTTCAACTTAAAAAAAAATAGCATCAAAACACTTCACACGAAATACACTGACATTATACAAACCATGTTTAGTTGAAACTGTCCTAGCATGTCTTTAAAATCCTAGTTACATTATATTCAACCACGCATATTATCAGACATCCTCAAATCATGCTGAGGTAAATTCAAAGCGATGAAAAAATTTCAAGAGGTGATTTTCAACAATTAGAAGTTTTATCCTGAAGCCCTGAACGTTTTCACACCTATGGAAACTTTAATTATAGTGAACTCTGCGTCCCTCTTTCCTAGTTTAGATTACATGGACAATTTTTAGCCTCTCCGTCGTCGTTCTTTAAAACGAACGGAGAAGTGTTTGGTAAAACGGACAAAAATTGGCCAGACTCGTTTGATTGAAAACAGGGTTGTAGCCAGCTTTTTGACTAAATGTAAGCCTCTTCCCTCACAAATTTCAGTTTTTGTTTCAACATTTGCAAGAGTCATATCATCTTTTAGTAAAAGTCAAGCGGGCAGAAAACAATTGTAGGCCGGGCCTACGGGACTAGAGGCTGGCTACACCCCTAAAAGTAGGCGTAATGTCTCTAACATATGGTTAGTAAATTTAATAACATCATCTCTGATGTTTACTTCTTCAAATTAAGCTTAGAATGGCAATCTTGGCACTGACAGAACTAGATTGCATTAAAATGGATTGAGTCGAAAATGGTAATCAATTTTTTTGTAAAGATGAAGGTAAATTGTAACAAAGTAACTTATGGTGTAGAAAACGGTCTAAGATCAATTCACATATTCAATTCACATACATATTCAATAAAAGTTTTGGAAATAAAAATTCGTCAACTTTTGCAAATGACGAATTGTTTCTTTGCTTATCAAAAGCTTAGAGCATAAAGGTAATTAAAATCCGGTGGAAAAGCCCCTGGTTGGGTAAAAGAAATAACCTTTAAATTATTTTCCATGCAACTGATTGTAATACAGGAACAGAGCTGAGTGACATGTTGGTGGAAATGGAAACCTCGTTCATAACAGAGGCCTTGTTGCATTTCGTTCTCTTCGCAAGCATTTAAATTTGTTAAAGTAACAAAAAATTCCATTGATCAAAATATAATGAAATAGACTGGTTTATTTCTTCACCATACTACAGTTGCACATCTCAAGTTCCAATTAACAAAAAAGTAAAAAGTAAAGAAAAATAGCCAAAAATTGTTTAAAATAGAGAAACATTTAAACCTTCCAAGTTCCTACTTCATTCTTTTGAGATGAAAAATAAAATTTTCTCATTTATTTGATTTTCTATTCAAATTTTCTCTTTCCTTTGCCATCAGGTCAAACGTGAGGTCATCTCCAATCAGAAAAAAGGGCGCCCAGTATTTGATGTCGTGGAACTCATCTGATTCTCTGAGGCTTTTCATGGCCAGGTTCAGTGACTTGCTTGTAGATTTACCTTCTGCAAGGTGTTGATAAAAGCATTTCATGAACTCGAGAGTAGCCTCGTCATCAATCGCCCACAGGGACACCACAACAGACCGAGCACCAGCCCCCATAAAAGCGCGCGCAATGCCAACCACACCTTCAGCCTTGATCTCGCCCCGACCACTGTGGCAGCAACTGAGCACAACAAGTTTAGCGCGAAGTTGAACATTCAACACATCTCGAATCGTTAAAATATAATCCTCTTTCTTGGTAGGCACAGTAGATATTCGGTCTGGGTCAGGTGTAAGAGCAATTTCGCCAGTTTCCATACATCCGTGTGCCGCAAAGTGAACTAAGGAAACGGAACTGAGTCTTTTCAACACCTCACGTTTCGTGGCTTTTCTGCCAGTGATTGGCGTAATATTCAGAATTTCTCCGATCATTTCTACTTCTTCTTTAGCAGACGGAAGCTGCTCGAGGACTTTCTCTCCCTTGCTGTTAGTAACCTCGGATACCCAAGGATCTCCTACAAGTAACGCATCACTGCTTTTGTGATAATCATCTGGGCAATCGGCAATGAGTCTAAGACTTGCTAACGATGGAGCGACTCGGATTGTGAACGATTCACACAGGTATTTAGAATTACCATCCTTCAATGCAGCGTAAGGAGCGATCCACAGGGGTCCATCAGGAATAATGAGTAGCTCATCCCCTTGAATCAAGTCAGCCACCGGCTTCATAACGATATCATACAAACTGCTCAAGCATCCGTCTTGTTGGAAGTGAAGTTGAGGGTTGGCTTCTTTGGTTTTCTCATCCACTTTTGAACGGCCCTCCCTCAAAGCATCTAAAGATCGATTCTCGCATCTCACATTAGAACGAACACCAAGTTGTGTATAGACACCGAGCATGAACGACTCAAAGGACTGGCTAGATCCACTATTCTCTGAAACAAAACCTTTGAGTTTACTTTGTCTTAACTGAACTTGTTTTCCTTCGGACACAACCCAAAGCTCGACGTTAGCTTTGTCCACTGCCTGAAAGACAGTGTTTGATGGAACGTTTTTTAAAACTGCGCAGTCTTCATCTTCTCCCTTGTGGTGCCTTGATCCACCACAAAACCTGGATTCCATGAGGTCGGTTAGAGCTTGAGCTCGTCCTTTCTCAGCAACAAATAAGGCTTCATATACCTTACCTTGTTCTACGAGAACTCTCCACAAACCGGTATACGCCATTTGATGCTGATTTCGAAAATTAACTTTCCACTCATCTTTAGATTTTAGAAGTACTCTCAAGGAATTGAATAAGCTTATGCTAGCTTGGTAATGTTCAACGGCTTTTGGCAATCCACCTTGCAACTCAGAAACGCATCCTAATGAACAGTAGGCCATTGCCTCCAAGGATTTGTCTCCTACTTCTTTAGCTATTTTAAGATTTAGGTTATGGTACTCTATGGCTTTTTTTAAATCACCCAGACTAGAATAAACATTGCCAAGATAAGCATTGCCAAGATTGCCATAAGCACGACCCTCCCCATGCTTGTCTCCTACTTCTTTAGCTATTTTAAGATGTAGGTTGTGGTACTCTATGGCGTTTTTTAAATCACCCAGACTAGAATAAACATGGCCAAGATTGCCATAAGCACGACCCTCCCCATGCTTGTCTCCTACTTCTTTAGCTATTTTAAGGTCTAGGTTGTGGTACTCTATGGCGTTTTTTAAATCACCCAGACTAGAATAAGCATTGCTAAGATTGCCATAAGCACCACCCTCCCCATGCTTGTCTCCTACTTCTTTAGCTATTTTAAGATGTAGGTTGTGGTACTCTATGGCTTTTTTGATATCACCCAGACGGCGATAAGCATTGCCAAGATTGCCATAACCACCACCCTCCCCATGCTTGTCTCCTACTTCTTTAGCTATTTTAAGATGTAGGTTGAGGTACTCTATGGCTTTTTTGAAATCACCCAGACGGTGATAAGCATTGCCAAGATTGCCATAAGCACGACCCTCCCCATGCTTGTCTCCTACTTCTTTAGCTATTTTAAGATGTAGGTTGTGGTACTCTATGGCTTTTTTGAAATCACCCAGACTAGAATAAGCATTGCCAAGATTGCCATAACCACCACCCTCCCCATGCTTGTCTCCTACTTCTTTAGCTATTTTAAGATGTAGGTTGTGGTACTCTGTGGCTTTTTTGAAATCACCCAGACGGTGATAAGCATTGCCAAGATTGCCATAAGCACCACCCTCCCCATGCTTGTCTCCTACTTCTTTAGCTATTTTAAGATGTAGGTTGTGGTACTCTATGGCTTTTTTGAAATCACCCAGACTAGAATAAGCATTGCCAAGATTGCCATAAGCACGACCCTCCCCATGCTTGTCTCCTACTTCTTTAGCTATTTTAAGATCTAGGTTGTGGTACTCTATGGCTTTTTTGAAATCACCCAGACGGCGATAAGCATTGCCAAGATTGCCATACGCACCACCCTCCCCATGCTTGTCTCCTACTTCTTTAGCTATTTTAAGGTCTAGGTTGTGGTACTCTATGGCTTTTTTGAAATCACCCAGACTAGAATAAGCATTGCCAAGATTGCCATAAGCACCACCCTCCCCATGCTTGTCTCCTACTTCTTCAGCTATTTTAAGATCTAGGTTGTGGTACTCTATGGCTTTTTTGAAATCACCCAGACTAGAATAAGCATTGCCAAGATTTCCATAAGCACGACCCTCCCCATGCTTGTCTCCTACTTCTTTAGCTATTTTAAGATGTAGGTTGTGGTACTCTATGGCTTTTTTGAAATCACTCAGACTGTCATAAGCATTGCCAAGATTGCCATAAGCACGACCCTCCCCATGCTTGTCTCCTACTTCTTTAGCTATTTTAAGATCTAGGTTGTGGTACTCTATGGCTTTTTTGAAATCACCCAGACTAGAATAAGCATTGCCAAGATTGCCATAAGCACCACCCTCCCCATGCTTGTCTCCTACTTCTTTAGCTATTTTAAGATGTAGGTTGTGGTACTCTATGGCTTTTTTGAAATCACCCAGACGGTGATAAGCATTGCCAAGATTGCCATAAGCACCACCCTCCCCATGCTTGTCTCCTACTTCTTTAGCTATTTTAAGATCTAGGTTGTGGAACTCTAGGGCTTTTTTTAAATCACCCAGACTAGAATAAGCATTGCCAAGATTGCCATAAGCACCACCCTCCCCATGCTTGTCTCCTACTTCTTTAGCTATTTTAAGATGTAGGTTGTGGTACTCTATGGCTTTTTTGAAATCACCCAGACTGTCATAAGCATTGCCAAGATTGCCATAAGCACGACCCTCCCCATGCTTGTCTCCTACTTCTTGAGCTATTTTAAGATGTAGGTTGTGGTACTCTATGGCTTTTTTGAAATCACCCAGACTAGAATAAGCATTGCCAAGATTGCCATAAGCACGACCCTCCCCATGCTTGTCTCCTACTTCTTTAGCTATTTTAAGATCTAGGTTGTGGTACTCTATGGCTTTTTTGAAATCACCCAGACTGTCATAAGCATTGCCAAGATTGCCATAAGCACGACCCTCCCCATGCTTGTCTCCTACTTCTTGAGCTATTTTAAGATGTAGGTTGTGGTACTCTATGGCTTTTTTGAAATCACCCAGACTAGAATAAGCATTGCCAAGATTGCCATAAGCACCACCCTCCCCATGCTTGTCTCCTACTTCTTTAGCTATTTTAAGATCTAGGTTGTGGTACTCTCTGGCTTTTTTGAAATCACCCAGACGGTGATAAGCATTGCCAAGATTGCCATAAGCACCACCCTCCCCATGCTTGTCTCCTACTTCTTTAGCTATTTTAAGATGTAGGTTGTGGTACTCTATGGCTTTTTTGAAATCACCCAGACGGTGATAAGCATTGCCAAGATTGCCATAAGCACCACCCTCCCCATGCTTGTCTCCTACTTCTTTAGCTATTTTAAGATCTAGGTTGTGGTACTCTAGGGCTTTTTTTAAATCACCCAGACTAGAATAAGCATTGCCAAGATTTCCATAAGCACCACCCTCCCCATGCTTGTCTCCTACTTCTTTAGCTATTTTAAGATCTAGGTTGTGGTACTCTATGGCTTTTTTGAAATCACCCAGACTGTCATAAGCATTGCCAAGATTGCCATAAGCACGACCCTCCCCATGCTTGTCTCCTACTTCTTGAGCTATTTTAAGATGTAGGTTGTGGTACTCTATGGCTTTTTTGAAATCACCCAGACTAGAATAAGCATTGCCAAGATTGCCATAAGCACCACCCTCCCCATGCTTATCTCCTACTTCTTTAGCTATTTTAAGATGTAGGTTGTGGTACTCTCTGGCTTTTTTGAAATCACCCAGACGGTGATAAGCATTGCCAAGATTACTATAAGTGTTACCCTCCCCATGCTTGTTTCCTACTTCTTTAGCTTTTTTAAGATATAGGTTTAGGTACTCTATGGCTTCTTCTCCCCAATTATAGAAGTCCATGACTTTCTTGATATCACCTGAACTTGCGCTAACGTGGTCATGACTAATGGGATCTTTTTCCTCCATGGACTTATCTCCCACTTCTCTGACAGACTGAAGTCTTAATGACAACAAGATCCTATTGTTTTTGTCAATCTTTTTTTATGTTAAGGGTTAAATGTGGAAAAACAAAAAAGATTATGTTTCTGATCCTATTGATATGTAATAGTCCATTTTAACATTTGTGTGCTTGGTTCCCAAGCCTCTGAACAAGAGGGATGATAAAAGGCTAACCTTGTTATGATAAAAACATTGCTGCTTTTTAAATGCAAACTACTTTGTTATTATTGTTTCTAGATACTGGTCTCTATCACAACGAGGTCACCTTCAGCCTCACTCCAAATCAAAGGCTTGGCAACTAAGTACACGACTATAAAATGGCCCATTAGGAGGGCTTTGCATGAAAGGTAGATGATTTATCAACATTCAGTCTTAAAGTCAGTTATGAAGTAAATCTACATTTCAAAAAATGTTTTTTCTGTCTACAGCCTCAAAATTTAACGCGAAATATCTAGATTTAATCCTTATTTTTTAAAAACTGAGCAGCACTTGCTCAATTTTTAAATTAATATAGCTTTAACATCGGACAAATGTTTTACAGCAGTGGAAGAAATGAGTCTACAACACAAACACATGTCTTTAAAATTTTTATTTGTCCATAGGAAAGCAGGACGAAAGTTTCCGAGTCTCTAAGTAGTGGAAAAAGGTCGAAGGCAAGAAAATCTGCATAAAATATGTAAACATTACCGAGCTTTTTGTTCTGGCCTGTTTTTTAGAGAGATCATCTACCCAAGTACTATGTATAAACTGGATGAATATTAGTCTTCTAACCCTTTAACTCCCGTGAGTGACCAAAAGAGAATTTCTCCTTACAACAGCAATACAATATCAATCAGATAAGTGTTGAGAGTAAGAAAAAAATACATCAATTTGAAAATAGTTAGTTGATGCAATACTGAATTCTCTGTACTAACATTACAAGAATTGTATGGTTGACAGTAAGGATAATTACAAATTTGGTCTGGGAAATTAAAGGGTTATTTAAACTAATGTACCAGTTATTGGCATGGATAGTAGAACTAAGTCAAATTGACTAAAAGGAGTAATTTCATTAATAAGTCCTGAGGTAATAACTTCTCCTATGTTTTTAATCACACACACTTAAAGTATATGAACTGATAAGTTCCCATCATAATTAATACTTTGTATTTTCTCCCTTAAAACATCAAATCATGGAAACTTTTTTTTATACCCACGGTTAAAAATGAAAGATTCCTTCAAAGGATACAGCTAGTCCCTTATCACACCAAGTGATTGCTCCTTCAAATCTCTTCAATTCAACACAAGCAGTGGCTCCTGTAGGCAACAACACAAAGAAGCATACTATTACTGTAGCTCAATTCTGAGAAAAGAACCTGAAACCATTGAAATCATTACAGACCAGAAGAAAAAAACAAAACAAAACAAAACAAAACAAAAAAACTAAACGGAAAAGAATAAACAGGCCCTATTAGGTTTCAGTTAGATTTATTTAGCTTTACAGACAACTGAAACTTCTAAGAACACTTAAATTGGGATCAACAACTCCCACAAAAATACTAAGAGTTAGGTAAGTCCTGATCCTTCTTTCTAAAACAGCTAGATAGTGACTTAAGAGCGTGTCCACGAGAGCACCGGCCAGTCGTGCTACATGCCATCTCACCGATTTCAATGAAACTTTGTCAGTTTAAAGGCTCTACTCCAAAACTAAAAAAAACAGACTGGTTTCTGTTTTGGTTTTTTCCGTGGGAGATAGACCACCCCCCGGTTTTTCTTGGTTTTCACCAGTGAAATCGCTTCAAATAGGTAAAATGTATGAAGCTCTCACTGCGATGGTATTAAACCAATTACTTTGAGGATTTGCACACATATTTTTACATCCTTAGTTAATGGCCGCCGCGAATATCAGTCAGTTCGATTGACGGCTTGTAAATCAACAGAGGCAAATATACGACTGTGTTTTTAGACTTTTCGATTCATCTAAATATTTTACAACTTTGAGGTCAAATATCTCCCGTTGCCAGAAAGCTGCAACACTAATCTTAATTACACTTTATAACCTATCATTTCATCTCTGAAAAATCCTCAAAAAAATCTTTGGGCACTACCGTATTTTTGTCTTGGATACCTTTTAAAATCTGCGACTGTGACAGGTTTCTCTCAACTACACCTGTCACGCACTTCTTGCTCTAGGCGGTCACTTGACCAAATAAACCTACGTTTTTTAGCTCTTTATACAAGATGATTGATCAAGGTGGAAAATGTGAAAAACTTTCGAGATTTTTTGTAGGAATGGAAAATTTCACGTTTGGAGAGATGCATGTTGACGAAAAATCAATGGGAAAATCGTTGCGTTTCTTTCTTCAGTCGTTTATTACTTTGAAGATTTGCTAAAATCAGGACATAGGGCTCTTGTACAGAACAAAACATTCATTAGCCTATACTTTGATCGTCTATTATCATTATCGCACAGTTTACAATAAGGAAACTGTAACAGTAGAGGAGATTTTAAAGTCACATGTCGCCTGCTTGTTGACGTACAAGTTCCCGAGTGTAACAACTTCGGCTTTTCCATACCGCGAATGACGGGGAACTCTACCCCCCTTATTTGATAGGAAATATCAATAGCCCCATAAATTCATTAACTACGCCATGTTTCCAGAAAATAAGACTGGAAAATGTTTTTTCCATTTTCCACCATCAAGAAATTCCACGTATAGAAATAGTATTTGTAGGGTTACTGCGTGATTTTTCATGAGAAGTAAAAATTGTTCATCTTTTCTTTTCAAGAAGACACTTCTAGAAAGTTCTTAATCCTTCTGTTATCTTATTTTCCTGTTTTTTGACTGCAAATATCATTTGCATTTGCTATTATTTTCGCTGATTGTCATGGCCTTTCCTGAGTGCACGTGCGAGCTAGTTCATATACAGGACTCTTTCGAGTTTCTCTGGGTGATGTCGGGCTTAGGTGTGTAGGTCTGCCTCGAAAGATATCTGCACGCGGCAACACGGGTTCCCATGTTTTCTCCTTTTTCTTCATTTGGATTTTCATTCTCTTGCTTGCATTATCACACATTTATGTTTTTTTATTCCCTCCTTTTCTAGCACTATTTGTTTCAGAGAGCCCCTGTCATTTGTGACTTTATTTCTCAAGAAAATGTGTTTTTATTTGCTATTTATTTCCATTAGAATATGAAACTAGGTCCTGATAAGTTTTTTTTTGTCTCGTGACTCCCAAAAACTGTGTTTGCGACAACATCAATTTAGAAATCAAAGGCAATTACGCCTGAAAAATTCGCTTGTAGCCTTCTACCCGCAGAAGGCAACTCCATATAATGAAACGTTCTAATACCTCTATAAACTAGAGACATTGCGTGATGTTGAGGGGTGAAATATTTACCCTAAATCTGTGACCCTCAAACGGATCACGTACTCGTACATGTAACGTCCGGAAAATGTCACGCATGTATAACACCTTAGGCGCACCTGGCGAATTCTATCCATTGGCTTCAATAGCAAAGAGACAACTTATTTACTATTTGTATATGAGAAAGCTTATTTACCCTACTTGAAAAAATCCTTGATGAAAATTATTTTACTGGAGGGCGATGTTGCTTACCTTGGCGCGTCTTGACTCTGGCCGACGAAAATTATCGAGGTGAACTCCATAAAATTCTAGTCAAATGTTTTAAAAACTTTGTCTCCCCTTGATATGCACGCAGAAAAAAAAAGGCAAATTCCGAACGGTATTTCAAAACATTTTATTCATTAGTCAATTTATGAACTGTTTTATGGCAGCCCGAGGAAAAAGCCGGCGTATCGGTCAAATGAATTCCAATTTTTTCAACAAGGAGTAGGTAAGTTCATTTATCCTAGTAAATTTAAGTGGGGGTCATTTTTTTGTGACAACCGATCAAAGATAGACATCTCTGAAACGTTCCTGAAACTCTTTTTAAAGAGAGTTTAAACTTCCGGTAATATTTTCCTCATTCTCGCAACAGCGCAACAGACATTTTAATCCTATGTAGTGTAGGTGTATAAGTTGTATTACGTCTTCATAGTGGTGCCATATAAGAAATCGAGTGTCTAAAAAGCCCTCAATTCAATCTAACACTCGAATTGATAAAGTCAAGATGGTGCAGTTGTCTTGTTCATTTGCATCTAACTGTAGAACCAAATGTTATTTTTCTCGCGCTGGACAGGGACGGCAACAGCTCATACCTCTAAATTCGTGGGTATACAGCTTAAAAAAAAACATTTGAGAGACGTCGGTGTATCCCAAACATGCGTTTCGTCCGAGATGGAGCTTATTCCAGCGCGTATTGGCTTATTTGGAGATTACGAAGGCCGCGATTTCACGATGTATCTCAAATATCGTGCACAACTTGGTGTGAGATTCAGACCTTCGGGTTCGTAAATGCCAGTATCCTCCTCAAAAAAATCGGAGACATAAAGTGGGAGAGAGATGAATCTGCAGATGGCAGAAGAAATCAAAGCTGGTGGCGAGTCTTCCTGGTGGCGGCAAGGTGAGTGTACACCTAAATAGAACGCGTACTGTAACTGCTATCTCAGAGTCGGCAATGAATAAGGAAGAAGGGCAAGAAGAGCGCTTATCTGAACATCAGTTTTCCTAGCTGGTGATTTGTGACTGAGATGAACTTTATATCATATGATTGCTAGGGATACGCAGGTACTGTAGAGGAGCTCACATAGATAGAGGTGGGCGATCCTCCCTCTGACTTAAGAACTGGCACGGTTTGAAGCACCTCAGGGTCTCACTAGGCTCATCACATTAGCAAACTAATCGTAGAAGCGGGTGGTTATCAGCAACGTGCACAGATTTCTGAACGCGGGTCATCGCGAGAACTATACCCAATCAGTCATAGACGGAACAAGAAAGCGAGATATTCTTGCTAAAAGAAGGATATATCAAGACGTTTCAGTCATTGGCTGCCATCCAAATGTACCCTGACAAAGACAAACACAGTGAAGCCGACAAAAAATTCCGCCTAGGATAAGATGAAGAGGAAATGGACTAAGACCGGCTTGCCATTCTATAGGGGATGGCTACGTTCAAGGTCGGACCTCAGGTAAAAATTCTGACGAACAATCCTTAACTAGCCAAGTGGACTTTGGATGGGCTCTTTGGAAAACACAAAAACAGCCACCTTTTCTCAGAAAGCAGAGAATTATCTCCTAGACGTGTGCTGGAGAAGGGAGGAAACTAGTAAGGCAACCGCCTCTAATGTGATTTCCCAAATATCGAGAGAGTTTAAGAGACGACACCAGCCAGAAATGTTGTCTAAGACTGACCGGTTGATACAGCAGCAAATCGCTCGATACTTCAGTCGGGTATCTGCCGTAACAAAAATTGGTTTATTGATGAGGTCCCCCTCTGTAAATATGAATGAGGACGGAGAGGCCGATGCCAATGATCTAGCTTTAGAATTCGAAACTGACCGAACAAGGCAGAAGATAATGAGGGACCTTGCAAAATTTAGACGAAGACTGCAGGAGAGGGTACAGCTGCTATTAAGCTAAAAAAAAAAATTTCATCTCACTTTTCTTTCATGTTTATTGTCTTTGCTCACGAAAACAACTGGCTATGTCTTAGGATTTCATCAAGGGAGATTTGCAGGAAGCCTACTCGTCAGATTACTGCTGGCTCATTCTTATTTTAAAATTTTACAAGTCAAACCCGGCAACATTCGATCTAGAGAGATGTGGATTTATATGTAGTAATAGAATACTTGAAAAAAATATGCTGATATTTTACAAACGAAGCAGGCAAATAATCATAGAGAGCTGCAGATTATTCTGAAATTGTTATCTAGCAGACAGCATGAACAACGCGCTTGAATAATTCCTACGGAGAGTCTTCGGGTCACACAACAGATGTTAGCTTAGTGGAGTTCTGCATGGAAATGTTCGATGGCGGTAAGCGACAACGAAAACACTATTGAATTTTATTTTCGGAATAGAAGCACAGTTTTTAGTCCGTTAGAACTATTGATATTTGCTCTCGAGCGAGAGCGCAGAATTTCTCGTCTGTAAAAGCCGAAGTTGTAGTACACTGGAACATGTAGTAATATCAACCAACACGCAGCATGTGACTTTAAAATCTCCTAAAATGAACAATGATGATGATAAACAATCACATTATAGACTAATGAATGTTTTGTGCCGTACAAAAGCCGTATCTGCTGATTTTAGCAAATCTTCAAAGTAATAAACGACTGAAGAAAGAAACGCTACGATTTTCCCATTGATTTTTCGTCTACATGCATCTCTCTAAACGTGAAATTTTCCATTCCTACAAAATTCTCGAAAGTTTTTCACAATTTTTTACCTTTCTTGATCAATCATCTTGTATAAAGAGCTAAAAAATGTAGGTTTATTTTGTCAAGTGACCGCCTAGAGCAAGAAGTGCGTGACAGGTGTAGTTAAGAGAAACTTGTCAAAGTCGCAGATTTTAAAAGGTATCCAAGACAAAAATACGGTAGTGCCCAAAGATTTTTTTGATGATTTTCAGAGATGAAATGATGGGTTATAAAGGGTAGTTAAGATTAGTGTTACAGCTTTCTGGCAACGGGAGATATTTGACCTCAAAGTTGTAAAATATTTAGATGAATCGAAAAGTCTAAAAACACAGTCGTATATTTGCCTCTGTTGATTGACAAGCCGTCGATCAAACTGACTGATGCTCGCAGCAGGCATTAACTAAGGATGTAAAAATATGTGTGCAAATCCTCAAAGTAATTGGTTAAATACCATCGCAATGAGAGCTTCATACATTTTACCTATTTGAAGCGATTTTCTTGGTGAAAACTAAGAAAAAACCGAGGGGGTGGTCTATTCCCCCCAGAAAAAAACCAAAACAGAAACCAGTTTGTCTTTTTGAGTTTTGGGGTAGACCCTTTAAACTGGCAAAGTTTCATTGAAATCGGTGAGATGGCATGTAGCACGACTGTCCGGTGCTCTCGTGGACACGCTCTTAACATATCTGACACCTGTGACTCATTGAACTTAAGGAATTAAAATATTCATGCTGAAATTTTGCTTTGCATTCCGCATTGAGTTCTTCATCCCGTTCCAAATAATATTCTCATCATGATTAATGGAAGTAATGGCGTAGCAGTCAAGAGCTGGATTCAAATGTACATCAGGGTGGTCTTGACCTCTTAATTAAAGTCAATTGAGACAAGATTGAACTCCATTTAACCTTATTTAACCTTAGAGTGTTGAGTTCTTTTTTTTATTACTATTATTATAGTACAGCTAACACATCTAACCTCTCACAATTGCCTTAAGGAAAGTTGGATTTAACTCAATGGCTGCTTCTGCATCCCTTAGTGAATCCTGGTGATTTTCTGTTATTGAAATAAATATATCTGATTAACCATACATGTTGCAAACCAACTACCATTACTGTAATTTTGGGAAAAACCTTGTGATGCTCGTTGATATCTGGGGTAAGAGGTTACTTCTTTGTATATTTGAGAGGCCAAGATAAGATGTAAATTTTTCCGGGCATGCATTCAAAATCATCACCTTTTTCAGAAAACTACTACTGACAACTCAATAGCTTCAAAATAGAAAAAAAAATGCATATTAAAGCTCTCATCATCTTACCAAGTTTAGAATGTGCAATTGCCCTGTTGTTGTGCAGTTTGGCCTTCAGTTCTTTGTCATTGCAGTTCATTTTAATTCCTTTGGTGTAAAAATGAATAGCATTGATGAAATCTCCTTTCATGAAGGCCTCATTACCCTCATTCCTATAAACATCAGCTGTGGCTGCAAAGAAAAAATAAAATAATTCGAAAAAAAATTAAAAATGGGTGTCAAAGTCTGTGGTCGTAGTTAATAATTATTCGTGTATAGTCAGAGCTGCCAAGATCTGGAGATTTAAAATCTGCAGATTTTCAATAGTTATGATGATGCTAACAATGTAGGTGACAACATGGGTAAGAATAATGATGAGAATTATAAGCATCACTCAATTCGAAGCAAACCCCTGGAGATTCCTAAAATTCCTATTCCCTGGGCAAAATTAATAAAATGTTCAAATGCCCCACACAATCTTATGTAAAAGGCGAAATAATTAGCAATTTCACTTTCAACTAATTGATCAAGTTTTAAAAACTAATTGACCAAGCTTTAAAACCTAGATCTTGAAGCCTTATTTCTTCTGAGCCATTTGTTAGTGAAAGTACACTATCTACCTTAAACACCTCCATATTCAATGATAATTAACACTTGTACTCTCCTGGAAATTAGATGTGACAGTTTTTATTCAAATTCCCTAACGCCAGTCAGGCAGGGTTAAAACCCCCTCTCCCCCCCCACCCTCTTTGGCTTGGATGAAGATCAAATGCCTGTGGGTTGCTCGAGGAGAAGGGAGGGAATGTTGAAGGTTTCAAAGAGATTATGTTTCATTAAAATAGAAAGATGATGGTAATGATGATGGTGATGATGATGATGGTACCTATGATGCAAACTTACACAATGGATGTTATATGATGATCAAATAAAGTCTTAACTTATTATAACTTTGTGTTATTGCTTTGAACTGTTAGAAAAGAAAATAGCAAAAGTTTCTGTGTCATAGATCTTCTCAATGAATAGCATATTGTAATCATCGAAGAGAGTCATGACTGGCCAGATATCCTTTAAAGTGGTCATACACTGTAAATGTCCTTTTCCACATCTGCTTGTATTCTTGAAACTGATCGAATAGAAATTGTTCTAACAATAACTGAAGCCGAAGTTGAACCTAGCTCACCTCGTAAAGTGTCCTCGTCAAAATCTGGTGCATTTTCTTTGTCAGGTAAGTCTTCATTTTCACATGGAACTTTAATTGAACTTCTTCCTGTAGCCATAGCAACTGTAAGAAGACTGATGCTTCTTAAAAAGTTGTTCTTTTAAGTCATCCTGGCCTGAAAAAAAGGTGATTGAAAATGGTTTAAACATCAGCTCAACATATTATCCAGTTGCAAAATAAATATTTTTTCCCTTCTGAGAATAGGAGGGATACATAGACACAAAATCAGAAGCCGATTAAGAGCTAATGTCAACATGCATCCGACAAACAGCGGCAAGTCGTCCAAATTCGTTTTCTATCCTACTATCATATTTTGTAGCCCAATATGTCCTAATAATTGTGGTGCAGTTTTTTTGAAAATATATTTTAGTTATTGAGAAATGATTTTTTTCGTTCGACCGCTCAAATATGCAAATTTTCACACTGAATATTACCCGAGTTGTGTGACCTCATGTAACGAATTTACTTGACCTCCGGTATTTCTATCGGCATAATCCTTTGTTTTATCATCTAAACTTAATCCCTTGACATTATTGAGGCTGGCAAAAAAATATTTATTTTATTTATTTTTTAAATACTTGTTTTTATAATCTAAATTATCTTGCATGTAAACACGGCATGAAATTAATTTCATTCGGAAATGAAACCCATTTTGGAAAAACGTAAAAGGTACCTTATTGATGGACTATTAGATTTTTGATGCGGAGGGGGGGGGTCTTTTGCCAATTGTACGATTTGTTTTCTTCCATTAAGCCCGTGCTCGATTTTTTCGGGGGTTATTGCCCAACACCCCAATACCCACCCTCCCCCCGCATCAAAAATCTAATGGTCCGTCCCTAAGATGCTATCAGGTCCTACAACTTTTCATGTGATGAAAGAATTTGGATATATATGTATTACTCGCGTTGTTGTTGTTGGTTTTTTTTACATTACCGAGCGAATTTCAAGTGATAATTTCAGGAAGTAAGAAGCAACAACAAAAGGATTCCTATCAAAGCGAGGTGCCATTTTCAGTCATACCTGGTCGGACACCTTGAAAACAAAGGATGACACGCAAGCAGTTTACTGCAAATTTGACATGAAAATAATTCTGATGCCTCTTTGAAAAGAAAAAAAGGTTTGAACAGTAGACATCGCAAGATCTTTGGCTATGTTACAAAAGAATACTTAATGCACTAGAAGTACACACATCGAGTTCTTGATGCACTTGAATAGTCTGTTTAACAAATGCAGACAAACAGTTATTTTAATCCCTACCAAATTATGCACAAAAAAGTACAGCCGTCCTGCCTCGAAGCAGGACACATTTTTTCCGCATAAAAATCTGACAGATCAGATAAAGTTTATCGCCTAAAGTTTTTATAAGTTAATAACCAGTTTACGTGAATTTTACGAGGTGAGACTGACAGCTCGTAGTTGGCAAATCACATCTTTTGTTTTTAGGTGCTGACAGGGTTGGTGGGGGAGGTGGGGGGGGAGGCGATTGGAAATAGGTGAGGATGCTTGTCGTACCTTGCAGGGGTCAAAATCAGTGATCTGGTACCTTTTACGGTGTCTCAAACTTTAGAGGACTGCCAGAGACTTAGCTGGTACCTTTTAGGGTGTTTTTCGCTCAATAAAATACCTGAAATAAGCACTAGGACGATTTTAATGATCTGACTTGAGCCTCTAGAGCACATCGATAAAGAAGTTCTTATTTTTGAGATTTTTCAATTTTTTTGTGTTTAAATTGGTACTTTATAGGGGTAGATATCAGTTGTTGCCACTCCCACAGGGACTCAGGTACCTTTTATAATTTTATAAGGGTCGTTTTCGAAATTCCCAGCGCGCATCCTCGCCCTCTTATATATAGGGGTTCCCCGGGGGGTGCTGATACGTGTAGCACACTTGAAATTTAGCAAGGACAAATTTTGATGTGATTTTCGGTGGAGAGAAAAAGTTTTGTCAGCGTCTTGTAGCTACTACGGAAGGGCCCTTTACCACTGTGTGCTTAATTACGCGTCCCACCAGATGGCAGGAAGCCTACAAAGTGCTCAGACATTAGTATAGAAAACTCCGCCTCTGTCTGGATTTTTGAAAATTTTTTTGAAACTCCGCCTCTGTCTGGATTTTTGAAATTTTAAGATTTACAAAAGACAGTCCTAATTGACTGAGATAAATTGGGCAAAATCATCATCTGTATGTTGCAAGTTCATATAATTTGTAACAGCAGCAATTGAAGTTATTTAAACTAGAGGCTGTAGGTAGTTAGGTAAAGTCTGTATTTAAGAGTGGCCCATCCAGGCCCTGAGCTTATAATCCTGGATTCCTCACATGAAGCGACTAGGTATTATTTCTTCTCCCTAGACATGATGACAGTCTACCCCATGGTTACCTCCCCCCCCCTCCCTCTTCCCTCCTGTCATTTCATCAGGTTCCCCTGACTAATTTCTGGTACCCATTTATACTCCTGGGTGGAGAGGTAGTAAAGTGTTCTGCACAAGAACACAACACATTGACTGGAACCCAGACCTCTTGACCCTGAGTCCAGTACAGGCCAGGTTACAAATGCAGACCTCTCGACCCTGACTCCACCTCACGAATCATAAGGCCACCATTTCTCCACAAGAAGAGAGAGTTTATGGTGAATCCCTTCTAATAAGAAACAACTTTTATAAAACCGAAGTAAGATTTTCTTATCTGATTTATAAATAGGGATTACTGGTCAAAACTTACAAAATATGTTAGTTTTTTATTCAATTTCCTCTAGTTGAACCGACATCCATATTTGTGCAGCTGGCAGTTAGTTCAACTGGACACTTATGACAGGAAAAACGATGAAATATATACACCAATGCTTGCTGATGTATGTTGATATGGATTTCAATTTGGTACAGGTGCTGATGTTTGTGGTTTACCAGTATATGTATATTCAACTAATTGTTTTTGCAATTATTTCATGTTTACATTGTTTTGTGCACAGAATTGATTTGTCTTTGATGCTAACTTTAATTATCCTGATAATCTAGACTGGTTGTTTTTCAAATATCATAAAATCCTTGCTAGCTGTCTTCACGTAGAAAAAAATTCAAGAAATGTAGAGGAAGAAGGAAATCAATTGTTCTGGAATTAAAAATAGCATGAGATGCATGTACAGTGTAGATCATTTTTTCCAAAGCCCGTACTAACTTCTTACTGACCATTCGAGCACGAGTCTCTACTAGGGAATATTGGCCCATGGTTGCGGCAGTATAGAAATGCCATAGAGCCAATATTTCCCAGTACAGCTCAAGAAAGCAAGGTAATGGTCATGCACTAATGTCACTTGCACTAAACTAGTGTATTGTGAATTTTCTGGCTTCCAAGTAAAAACATAGGCATGCGTAGCATTCAAGAGTTATTTTTTTCGACCGGGTGGGATGAGATGGGACACCTTGTGTACCTAGTGTTTTCATTTTTGTAACAGAAAAAGAGCATAACTTTATAAAAAACGAAAATATTGCATTACTTCACCTTAAGAGAAAGAGAGAAAAAACGTAATTTATCTGAACTCACACAGGTATCGTGTGGTCCATTTTCTCTACTGTCGAAATACTTCTGAGCAAAAATAAAATGGATCGGTACCACGCTTACTGTTTTCTCCTTCGCAGCAGTTGTTTGCTCTCGTCACACAACGCCATCTATTCCCCGACGGAGAGAGAGCGCGTAGCGTGATGAGACCAAATAATAGTTGTGAAAGAGACCGCGCTTACTGCCGTTCCTCTGCCAGAGAGAAAATTAAAATTATTCGTCTACAGTTAGATGCCTGAAAAATATAATTCCATGTAATTTTACCACGAAAAGCAAACTGAAACTCTTTTGTATCTCCAATAGACTCTAACCAAAGGTATATTGCGATCTCGACCAAACGAAGATACATTTCCCAAGAGAAAAAGATAACATTTGAGAGAGGGCTCCTTGATTGGTTGTTGCCTGTGTGGCCTTTGCCCACTGTGTGTGAAATACCTTATAAAATGCAGGTTGTTTACAAGGAATAAACACGCGATTGGATTAAGTCCAAGGTAGTTAAAAGCCGAGTTTATTCGTAGAAAAAGTTAAAACGTGGGATAATTGCTTGAAAAGTTCACTATCAGTAGCATTTTGTGTAAATTTTTTCCAGTGGGGTTGGATATTGCGGTTAGAATACGTGATTAAATGCAAATTGTTTACAAGGAAATGACACGTGATGGAGCGAAGTCTAATTTGGCAAAATTGGCAAGAACTTTGAAGATCCTTGAAGATCCTTGAAGATCCTGGCAAGAAAATGAAAGACCCTTGAAGATCTTAGCAAGAAAATGAAAGATCCTTGAAGATCTTAAGAAGATCTTTAAAGGTTCTCATAAAGATCTTGTAGGAACGTTAAAGATCCTTCAAAGATTTTCACCAGGGATGTCATAACAAGGCGAAAAATATAGAAAACGCTCGCCGCATCCGCACTTCTTTTTCGTTGTTTTGGTAGCCACTTTGGAAATTTAGCAAGGTATTTTATGGTAGGTAATTCAAATGTGATTTATTATAGTGTACACGGAAATACCCTCGTCATAAAATCAGCTGTCCATTGTTTGCAACTCTGCATAATTATCCTGATAATATGCGAAACTCTGTTCGACGATTTCCGCTTGCTGAAGCAATAATAATCTACACGATCTTTACTTCTTACCGATCGCGCCATGTTGTTTTTTCAACCCCAACACCTTCGGGCATGCTCCGTAGAACTTTGAGTACACCACAGTCAGGAGGTATGGCACTAACAAAATGACTCGGATTAATAGTAATGTTTTCTTTCTTTCATATTGGACTATTTCCTTCTGTCATTGCAAACTAAACTAATAGATACGCCAGCCAAAATGCCTTCAATGAAAAACTCGAACAAGTAGCACGTGGTGCACTCATGATTTTATGTGGAACAAAGAAATACAATCAGGCAATCTCATTTCAAATTTTCGTAAAATTTTCGACTCGAGTTATGACGAATAAGAACGAGGAGCATGTGATTCACTTGTTAATTTATGTAGGACAAAAACAAAACAAAGAAGACGATCATTTATTCCAAAATGTATGTGCGAACTGGATTTCAGCTTATTTTCATTTTCCAAAGGTATGCTGATAAATATTCAGTTACGCTGTGTTCTTAATATAACCTACATTTTTTCAAAAGAAGTCAAATAATGTGTTAAAGAATTCGTATTTTGATTTGTCGCCTTAATTTTTCTCTGCCTGAAAATACCTGCCAAGTTTTGTATCATTTAATAAGCAAGGAGCGTTTTACATCTTCCCCTCGAAACATGTGTTTATGACAACTGCTTCCTCTTTCAATTTCTATAATGCGAACAGGATGTAACACATAGACGGTAGTTTATAATCAAAATAAAAAGGAAAAAGGCTTCAAATTATCTCGTAACACTCAGTTTTCTTAGTTCTCACTAAATACTCTTCTAAAAAATATAGAGTAAGCAGGGACACAGCACTTTCGATCGATAAAATTTTCATAACTTCCTCTTGTCTGCGATCATATGGCCTAGTGTGTTGTTGCCGGTTCACTTTGCTGAAAGACCCACATGAAACCAAGACCCCACGCTTCATATCGGATTGTCTATATTTTACAATGTACAAAGTTTTTCTTTGTTAATACAAACTGGCAATGTTACTGATAGAACACTGCGAGTGGGTGAGACAAACCACTTGGTTTAATTAATTATTTCAGAGCTTACCTTAAAACGACGTTTCGTCAACGACGGAGCGTTGAATTCGTCCTTAAGAACCTGTTAAATTTGTAAAATTTTGCAAGACCGAAGATATTTTGATGAGGTCTTCAGAAGGTGAATTATAGCAAGAAAGGTGTCGAGAGGGTACTCTTTTCTTAGTGATCTCACGACGTAGGAGTATTTGATTCTTTTCCTCTTAAATTTAGCTCGCGATAACTTAGAAGCAACGCTTCGAACTGGGGATGGCGAGCGTTAAAAATTTCTCGCTGCCACCAAAGATGTTCACTCGACCCTGACAGGATGCAAATGACTCACTTATTGTTTCACGACCATAATGATGTTTTTACCATAGCGTGACATTCTCTGGAAAACCAAAAGTTAATGACACATTGTGAACTTTCCCGAGAAAATGAGTCATAAATAGTGAATAATTCACGGCGCGCGTAGATGCGAATTTGGTTGATGGAATACAATTCAAGCACGTGAAAAATTGCCAGATGTTCACATAGTGCAATGATTGGGTATGTTCTAATGGGCTTTGCACGTTGTTTTTATGGTACGTGATGGAACGTGAGTTGTTAGGCGTGTTCTTTGTGCGTCAAGGAGCCGTAAAAATACGTTTGACTTAAAAATAATACAAAAAATGAAATGCGAACCGTTCATGTCCCGATAAATCTCGACCTTAATCAACGAGGCTCTCGCGAAGGCCACAAACCATCACACTTATCGAATGAGCCCAAGATTTCTGGTTAATGTTATTCTTTGTGCACAGCCCCCTGATCCATTACGCAATAATGATACAATATTTTTAGAACCCCCAAAAGGGGTTATGCGCACAACTTTAGGTGCCCGCTCGTTTCATGCCTCTGCGCCTGCGCTGTGGAACAGCTTGCCTGTGCACATCCGCACGATTGATTCGCTAGCGCTATTTAAGAAATCTCTTAAGACCTATCTTTTTAAGCAAGCGTTTTAGATTCGCATTACAATCGTATCGGTATTCTGTAGCTTATTTATTTACTTTTTACTCATTCATTCTTTCATTATGTATTCATTTACTGTCATTATTTTATTTTAGTATTGTTATTGTAATTATCTATTGTAAATAGCATTTTTATTGTAATTATCTATTGTAATATTAGTTTTCTTGGATTGTAAAGCGCCTTTGATCATTCCATAAATGTTAAAGGGCGCTATATAAGTAAATAAATTATTATTATTATTATTATTATTATTATCCATGACATCATTTATAAGAAACATAGGTATGCGTAGCATGGGTGGGTCGAGATGGGACACTTTGTGTACCTAATGTTTTCATTTTTGTAACAGAAAAAGAGCATGACTTTCAAACGGACGAAAATATCGCGTTACTTCACCTTGAGAGAAAGAAAAAAACAATTTATCTGAACTCACACAACAAGCAGCCCAAGCTCCAGCTGCGAGATGATCATCTCGCGAAATAAGATTCATGGTGATTTTTTCGGATTTTTTCGGATTTTCTTTATCTGGCGGTGACAAACCTGAGTATTTTTATGAGTTGTGCCGTATTTTGACTTCCCCACAGGCACGTCAAATTCAAACGAGGAGTGAAAGTACTAGGCAATACTACACACCAATGAATAGTCTACTAGGTTATTTATGATCCAACTGCTTTTTTTTCCCGCTAAGTCTTTCTGCTCATTTCTCATAAGGCGGGAAAAGCAAAGTTGATAGAGAAGCGCAGCGTGCGTAGCCGAACGGTTACACAGGTTTTTTTACAGTACACAATAACTAACTGTACACATGCGCTATACACATATTTTCGCGTTATTTGAACTTTACCTTGTGCAGTTGAATTATAGAACCAAATTGTCTTGTTGTACCCCTCACTGACGCAGCACCACAATTTCCTTAGAAACTAAACCCATTTATTCATGCGTTGTTGATTACAATGCCTGCAGCTGGTGCGAGGCCAAAAGCAACCAAAATATACTTAATAAACTGCGCTTGGAGCAGAAATCTCCCAAAAACTCAGCATACATCGTATACACATACCCTAACAATACTAAAATACTTCTCGAGCGCTTCACATAACATTATTCCCTCACTTTAATACGATCTGATTAGCTATACTTCATTTTTATTATTTCTAAATTTTTTTAAATTATTTTACGTTTTTCCAGTCTATCGAGTTCATGTTCCATACAAAGCCGTTTTATTCTTGATTTGCGTTCTTTGTTTGAAAGAAATTTGATCATATGAATTAACGTTTAAGCGTTTGACGAAAATGAAATACCCTATGCATAAATCAAATGATTGAACAGCTCGTTAAAAGGAAATGTGTAGCAGCGAGAGAGGAGAATTAACAATCAGATCTTGGGAGTTAAGGGGTTTAAGTCTTTTGGAGTGATAGAATTATCATTAGCTCTTCGGATTAGATAGAGATACTCTACCAGATTAATTAATTAAATCGTTTTGTAAAGAAGCCTTTGACGGTGGCATATATGCGTTGATAACGAAAATCTGAAAAGGAGAGGCGAACATTAATTAATATGACATGAGCCCCAAAAAATGTTTAGCGAAGACGTACATCAATCAACAAAAAAGTCTTCCTCGGCGTTACTTCCTAGTTCCCAGAAAAGAGTATGCGTAGCCTCCATGCTAAAGTTTCAAACTGCTTTCCCCTATGAAGGAGATTGTCAGCGTAGCTAAGCTCAATGAACAATAGCTTTGTAAAATTAGTTTAAAACATTTGCGCTCGTTTTCTACTCACTTTGAACTAGAAATGTGAATTCGAACTTTCTGCGTCCTTAGAGATAGATTGTGAACGCAGTCTCGTCTGGCTACCAAAATCGCAAAACACCTTAGCGATCTCGTGTTTACCAATGTGTTCACCTTCCCTGGAAATGGTTTCTTGTTGCTGTTCACCTTCCTCGAATGTAACATCAACGACACCACTGTCTTGTACCGCACCTACAAGAGTGGGCATCTCCACTTGTCCTGTTTGCAGTTGATTATCAAGGACATTCGTCTCAACCATACCAGTTACTTCCGCCTGCAGGCCACTGAGGGGGAGGAGCAGGGCCAGGAAGCAGGAGAGGGACCACTGTGGATTTTGTTGCCATTCCTTGAAGTATCCTTACAAATGTAGGACATACTGAACTTAAAATTAAGATGTATGGGAATGATTTTGAATTCAGAAAACTATTGATTTACTTTTCAAAAAAATATTTCCAACCTGGCAACAATAGAAGAATATCTTCCATAAAGTAATGACATAAGCACAAACAGATGACTTTCGCCACCTCAAGTCATAGTGACTCAGAAGAGCTACGATCTCATCTTACTTTATTATTTTACTATTATTTCTTAATCCCGAGCGACAAACCAAGAACACTACACAATGACCTGGCCAGGTTTCGAACCCAGACCTCTTGACCCGGAGTCCAGCGCACTAACCATTACGCCATCGTGTCTCCCTCATAGGAGTAAAATCACGTGATTCTGCCTGTCATCATGTGCATTGACAAAGTCACGTGAGAAAGCACTAACCGCCCAAGAGATCAGTGCATTTTTCCGCCTTGCCTGAGACGGTCGAGAAATACGAAATCCAACTTGGAAATCAAGAAAACCTTTCAACGTCGACGTAAACTGTCATACAATCAAAGAAAAACAGGAGAAACTCTTCTGAGCTACCTTTTCAAAGACCGTCAACATGACAAACAAGCAAAATCCAGAAGAAATATCAGCGCTTGACTCAGGCAAACATGGCGACTCGCCAAACTCACTCGGGAAACCCGACTCTATTATCGAAGCAATCTCGCTTATGACTAAACAACTAGTGTCCTCTATTACCACACTCAACTACTCAATGGACCACTCATTTACTGAGATGAATGAGACTTTAGGATATGTCGAGGAATCTGCCAATGAAGAAGGCTCGGTAAACTCCGACGCGGAGAAAGAGACCGACAAGGGGCAAACAAGGACAGCGCTAGCACTAAGGACTAAAACCTATCGGGGTCCAGCAACGCTAATAACGTCAACGATCAGCTGACGTTGACAAATAATACCAATCAAACAGACCCTGAGTCCTTCAAAGAGGAAAACTCAACTCTTGCAGGAATTGCGAGTAATTTAAAATTGGGCCAAAAGAAAGCTCCTGCTGTGAATGCACAATTCACGGGAATACTGAAAGAGGTCATGCGTGTCAAACTTGATGACGATGTATTGACAGAAACGAAAAATCGTCATACCAGGCCAGTAAATTGCAAGTGCTTGGAGCCAACCCAGGTTAACCATCTCCTCTGGGATAAATTAAAACATGACACACGCTCAAGTGACTTAAAGCTTCAGCTTATTCAGGCCAATTTACTGAAGGAAATCATTCCCATCGTACTGGTAGTTGAACAACTGGTCAAAGTCCATGACAAAATATCAGAAGAATTATTGGATATCCCATCTCTAATTAGAACGGCCACTGACTCAGTAGCCTTGCTTGGGGCAGTAAATTTTGGCCTCAATATGCAAAGAAGAGATAACATAAAACCAGAGCTCAATGCAGACTACAAACATCTATGTTCACCTACAGTGCCATTCACAGATTTCCTATTCGGAGATGACCCTGACCTCTCTAAGCAGCTAAAAGATCTAGCTGAAGCCACTAAGGTTAGCAAGAAAATAAGCAAGAACAGTTAATCAAAACAAGATTCATACAGAGGTCAAAATTACGGCCATAAGTCCTACAAGAATAATAGAGGCAGGAAGTTTGGTTACATATACTCACAAAATAAACAATTCAACTCAAAAAGGCCCAGCTTCTCAACTCACAAACAAAAGGAGGAGGGGAAGAAGCACAAATAAGACCTCAAGACCCCTCAACAACAACCGAACAGGTAAAAAACACATTTATTGCTGGCAGGTTGAAAGAGTTTGTCCCAGAATGGCATAAAATAACCTCTGACCCAGAGGTGCCTGACTGGGTACAACATTGTCATATTGAATTTAGTAACAGAGAGTGAAAGCTCAGTGAAAAGATAAGTAATTTACACTTTTGCACAGTCTTTGATGTCTTCTTTTTGAAGCAGTGATCGGCGAAACCCGCTGGTGTGCACGATTACCAACACTGTCTACCAACACCGAAAAACAAATGATATTTTCCATCACGTCCTATCTTTAAACACATTGCAATTAATGAATATTTAGAGATGCCTGTATGTCATCGTTGTTATCATTCTTATCAAGTTGGAAGTTGTAGGGCAAAATAACAACACCACTTTATGTTTCTGTTAGGCGAGAGCACGTGCGTTGTTGTTGAAAGAGGTTTGTTTTAATTATACTCAGTTCTTTACCTGCGGATAGGTGTTTTTGGGTCGCTTTTAATAATAGACATATCTCTTTCGAGTGAAAGAAAAGACGTTGCTTCTATTTTTCCGTATCTTGTCTAAACAATTTCTTCACACAGCTGGTTAATAAACAAACATATTATTCCGCCGCTCACGAAAGGGATAAGATATCTTGAAGAGTTTGAACAACTCTCATTTCTGCGATAAAAAATAGCTTAAAAATTAAATCACTCTCTCAGAAAAAATTGAGATTCAGTTTGTTATTAATAATTTTTGGCATTGTATAGGGAAATTAACTTTTTTTGATAGCCATATAAGATCGTAGAAGTTAAGTGACGGTCAAATTTGAAATTTTTATTTAAACCACCTTTAATTTATGCTTGAATTAAAAATTCTAAAGCCGAGAGGATATTGGAAGAACAAATTGTTATCGAATAAAGAAGCGGAAAAGTCAATATAAGCTCTAAATTAAGCATTGGTCCACAGCCTTCTTAAATTTATTTGCGTATCCAGAATGAAAGAGGAAGTTAGAAAAATCGTCGGCCTAAGTTTTTTTTTCAATGACAACCGCGTGAATATGATGATCAAATGTCTCACACAAAATTTAAGATGACTGTGAAAGACTGACAATCTGCAAGATCGCCTTCTGACATTCTCCAGCATTCAAAGCCATATATCAGGGTGGATAGGACACACCTATGATATAGTTTTAGCCTGGTCTTGGTGCTCTGCTGCTGGGACCTCCATACATAGTTGAGCATTCTGACTACATTAATGGCGTTCACCAAGCGGTTCTTGATGTCCTTGTTTGCTCTTCCATCATGTCTGACTGTGTTGCTCTGGTACGTGAATTCCCCCGTCGTTGGAATATCCTCCCTGTTCGCTCTGATCAGCTGGGGGTTTGGGACATTCAGAATCATAACTTCCGTCTTGTTTTAGCTGATCTACAGGCAAATCTGTTTAACAAGGCCACAGAGACGGGATGTTTTCTTTTGCTTATGATGATAGCTGTGAGATATAGCAGCGCCTGGTCATCAGCAAATTCGAGGTCCTCGTATACAGAGAATAATGTCCATCTGATGCCTCTGGTCTGGTCTTCAGTTGTTCGCTACAGCACCCAAACAATCGCAATGTTGAAGAAGAGTGCTGACATCACACACCCTTACCTCACTCCAATTGTCATTCTAAAGCTGAGTGTTCTTACCTCTGTTCGTGGAGTTGTCGTAAACGCTCTTATTGAGAAGAAATAGGCAAGTACACAGTTACGATACAAGAAAACCAATTGCTATCGACCACATAACTCTCGTACAAGGATAATGACAATAAAACGTGACAGATTGCCTAGTTGCATATTAAGTTAGGTTTTTCAATCTCCATCACATACAACATTTAATACTAATCTACGTAGACTTAACTAACTGACCAATAGAAACGTTCCCTTAATTTATTCAGTCACACTGTGCGCTCGATATTTGATGTTTGTGCACAATCAGTAAATTCTCATAACACACCGCTGCCCCGCTGTTTTCATATTTCTTTGTTATTGACTTTCATCATCACTCTCTTCTACTCAATAATATTGTAATGATATGAGTTTTTGAATAATTATGAATGACAAGAGGGGAATCAAAAATAGAAAAAAAGAAAATAACAGAAAAAGAATAAACATTTTGAAATGAAGCTACAAATAATTAAATTTATCGTTTAGTTTTATTGTTGAAAATACTCTAAGAGAGAATCCACTCTCAAAAAGAAAAGCAATAATCCCTCTGTCTTACTTTGTTACACACAAAAAGTTGTCGTCAAAGCATCTTTTTTGATCTGATTTTTTTGTTTCTGAAAGGATTTGCTACTAGGAAAGACAATGTCGCAAAAATAGTTAAATATCATATTTTTTTCTTTAGCTACATCGATTTTTGAAAGAAATAAAATTAAAACAAAAGATTAAAAGGTCAAAACTGAGGATGGTGACAATAATTTATGGATGACAGACATCCATAAAGTTCAACGTTGTGGCTGCTGTTGTTATTGCCATTTTGGCGCCGAAAGAAAGTAATCTTGCGCAAAAGGGCCTTGAACTCTTGCCTGAACTGTCTGTTCATGATACCGTAAATGAATGGGTTGATGGCGCTACTCAGATAAACCAAGAACGCGTACGTCAAGTAAACCTGTCGTGGTATCGTGGGTTCTCCGCGCGCGGCGTCCACGTTATCCACGACGGAGATAGGAAGCCAGCAGCACGCGAAGCCAAGCAGAACTGCTACTAAAGTTTTCGTTACTTTTGCTTCTTCCACATTCGCGCGGAGTTGACTGGGTTCAACGCCTGAACAGAAAACACGATTTGATCTTGAAACTGAGCGGAACACTTTGACATAGGAGACCGCTATGATTGTTAAGGGTGCTGCGATGTAAACACATTCGATTGTAACAGTGTAAGCCATGTTGCTTTCAAACGTGTACAAACACATTGCTTTTCCAGGCTGGAATTTAAAGCTATTTTTGCCCTCAAAGAAAAACGGGGGCACAGATCCGGCGAAAGCCAGGCACCACACAATGACAATGTATATCAACGCTCTTTGCTTCTTAAACAACAAGAGATACTTCTCTGGTTTTACAACGCAGAAGAATCGGTTGACCGCAATAACACCCATGGTAACCATGGCGACAATTCCGAAAATCAGCACGGCAAAACCTTGAAAGAGACAGTAAGATTCGCCAAATATCCAGCGGCCATGGAACAGAGCGATAACTGTAAAAGGCATACAGCAGGTACATATCAGAATATCACTCACAGCCAGAGCTATCACGAACATGTTGGGAATTGTTCGCAGCCTGTGGTTTCTGTACACGGCATAAAAAGTGAGAAGATTTCCGAAGACAGCCACAACATTGGTAAAAGCAAACACAACTGTTTCAATCCAAACTAACGCCTCCTCTCTTTTGGCAAGCTCAAGGGAGAGTTTACTTGTCATCGCTGCTTTTGGTCAATAAGCTCAGCGAAAAGATAAGTAACTTACACTTTTGCACAGTCTTTGATGTCTACTTTTTGAAGCAGTGATCGGCGAAACCCACTGGTGTGCACGATTACCAATACTGTCTACCAACACCGAAAAACAAATGTTATTTTCCATCACGTCCTATCTTTAAACACATTGCAATTAATGAATATTTAGAGATGTCTGTATGTCATCGTTGTTATCATTCTCATCAAGTTGGAAGTTGTAAGGCCAAATAACAACTCCATTTCATGTTCCTGTTGGCGAGAGCTCGTGCAGTGCGTCGTTATTGCTGAAAGAGGTTTCTTTTAATTGCACTCAGTTATTTACCTCCGGATAAGTGTTGTTGAATCGCTTTTAATAATCGACATATCTTTTTCGAGTGAAAGAAAAGATGTTGCTTCTATTTTTCCGTATCTTGTCTAAACAATTTCTTCACACAGCTGGTTAATAAACAAACATATTATTCCGCCGCTAACGAAAGGGATAAGATATCTTGAAAAGTTTGAACAACTCTCATTTCTGCCATAAAAAATAGCTGGAATAAAACTAAAACTCTCTCAGAAAAAAAAGAAATTGAAATCCAGTCTGTTATTAGCAATTTTCGGCATAGTATGGGGGAACTAATTTTTTTGATGGCCATATAAGATCGCGGAGGTTAAGTGACAGTCAAATTCGAAATTTTAATTTAAACCACCTTAACATTCTGTTTAATTTTAAAACCTTTGTTCTAAAACCGAGAGGATATTTTAAGAACATCTTGTTATCAAATAAGGGAGCGGAAAAGTCGATCTAAGCTCTAAATTAACCATAACTTTACAGACTTATAAGAGCTAGAAAAATAGTCGGCCTAGAAACTTCTCAAACTGTAATGCAACAACGTACGAAACAGAATTTAAATTTAGAATTTTAACTTAAACTCATGAAATTCAATCATAATTCTTTGTCAAATGTCTTAAAATGAAAATTGTAAAGCTGCGAGTAAACAGAGATGTTATCTTGTAGACAACACTCACGAAACGAAAGAAGCTAGAAAAATAGTCGGCTTAGAAACTTCTTAAACTGTAATGTAACAACGTACGAAACAGAATTTAAATTCATTGAAATTCAATCAATCAATCAATCAATTCTTTGTCAAATGTCTTAAAATGAAAATTGTAAAGTTGCGAGTAAACATGGATATCTTGTAGACAACACTCATCAAAAAAGCTGTTCTAGCGGTTCTGGAAGAAAATTAAAGTTTTATTTGCAAAATATCTCCTTGATAAAGATTTGGAAACCAATTTTACGAGTCGGCAAACATTTTAATATCACTAAAATCGCTTCCTGAAAAAAGAATTGACGCCATCTTGACTTTTAGTTTGGATAAAAGAAAAAAATTTGTAAGTTTTTTTAATAACAACCGCGTGAATACGATGATCAAATGTGAGCCAAATTTACAGCTCCTCGCATTTTTTAACGACCAGACATTGTTGAGTCCAGCGCGCAAACCAAAGGGTGCTGTGTCTAACACAAAATTTAAGGAGACTGTGGAAGACTGACCATCTGTAAGGATCGCCTTCTGTCATTCTCCAGCATTCGGAGCCACATATTAGGGTGGATAGGGCACAGCTAGGATATAGTTTTAGCCTGAACTTGGTGCTCTGCTGCTGGGACCTCCATACATAGTTGAGGATTCTGACTACGTTGATGGCTTTCACTAAGCGGTTCTCGATGTCCTTGTTTGCTCTTTCATCATGTCTAACTGTGTTGCCCTGGTATATGTGAGTTCCCCCGTCGTTGGAAGATCCTCTCTGTTCGCTCTGATCAGCTAGGGGTTTGGGACATTCGGAATCATAACCTCCGTCTTGTTTTAGCTGATCTTCAGGCAAATCTGTTTATCAAGGTCACAGAGACGGGATTTCTCTTACTTATGGTGATGAGTGTGAGATATAGCAGCGCCTGGTCATCAGCAAAGTCGAGGTCCTCGTATGCAGAGAATAATGTCTATCGGATGCCTCTGGTCTGGTCTTCGGTTGTTCGCTACAGCACCCAACCTCCGCTACCTCTGCTTGTGACGTTGTCGTAAACGCTCTTAATGAGAACAAATAGGTAAGAACACAGTAATGATACAAGAATAGCCAATTGCTATCGACCACATAACTGTCGTACTAATCTTAAACAATTTAAAATACTAGGGTCCTAAAATTTGGCATTCTCTCTCAATCATATCGATCACTGGTTTGACTAGCTTTTTACTTTTAAAAGAAAGATGATTGATTTCTTAATGAAACGAGTCCCAATTGGCCAAGCCGCATATCCACATCCACAACTTAATTACAAACATAATGACAACCGAGGTAGCCTCCCCTATTAGCTTGGTGGTTTCTTGGAGGTCTCCTCGACCTACCATACTGTTAAACCTGTATTAAACCTATCTAAATGTTATATCTCATGTGACTAGTAAAAACACTATGATGATGAAGATGATGAAATATTTGCAGCAGAATCCCGCACAAGAGACTACCTCTGTGGATGCTGTCAACTGCTTTGTAAAAGTTAACGCACAGCTGTCTTTTCCACTCTATGCGTTGTCTGATAATGTTGTGAAGAGTAGAAGATCTGATCGGTACATCCCTTCCGGTTCCTGAACCTTACTTGTTCCTTCCGGAACTCTTGGTCCACTGTGTTTGATATCCACTTGATGATGATCTCAGCCAAGATTTTTCTTGCAACTGATAAGAGGGTAATTCCCCGCCAGATGCTGCAACCCCTAAGGGTGCCTGACTTTGGGATCCTCCCAGGTTTGTGCAAAGTATTTATTTTGTCACTCTTTTCGGTAATTCAAGCCAGTCTACAAATCAACAAAGGTTCGTGTAAAGAAACTCAGATGTTCCAATTTTACCAGTAACAACCTCCAACAAAATCTGAGAAAAAAACTATCATACTACACCAGGTCTTGTGTCATTTCAGTTAAGCGTCGTTGTTTTCGTAGTCGGCTCGGCATTTGAAGCCAAAACGAATGGTACATTAGCTGCTTTATTTTTCGCTAATCATTCTGTAAAGTTGTAATCGGATAGTGTAATCAAACAGTTGGCTGTAATCAGACAGTTGAAGCAACCAGTCATACTAAGTCCACTCAGCTAAATCCACCAATCACAGAATTGATCACAATGAAAACAGCAACAACCACTTATCGTAAAAAAAATGTGGAATTTTTAAAATTGAGGAATTTTGTTCCATTGTTTCTACGAGAGATACTTGTTCTAAATATATTTGTTGTTTCCAGAAACTGCTACGGTTATGGTTAATTGGTAACAAGACTTTGTGTCGTCCAATACTGCATGTAATCATACTCGTGACAAATCCCACTCCTGCTTCGTAGTCGTCCGATTTTGCTAATCACTTGTTTAATTACAAATCGAATAGGACTCCACTTCGTCCTATTACCATTACTGTTCAAAACTATAGCACAGCTCTCGAATGAGATGGGTTGACAACAGCCCGACTTGCGCTCTTATAGGAGAATGTAAGCGTCATTTCCGTGTAATCAGACAGAAATATTTGCTGTTTGCTGAGAATGGTGAAAATAATTCATGCATCATTTTCAGCGTTGTGGCTGCCGTTGTTGTTGCCATTTTGGCGTCGAAAGCAAGTAATCTTGCACAAGAGGGCCTTGTACTCTCGCCTGAACTGTCTATTCATGATACCATAAATGACTGGGTTGATAGTGCTACTCAGATAGATCAAGAATCCGTTCGTCAGGTAAACCTGTCGTGGTATCGTCAGTTCTCCGCGCACGGCGTCCAAGATATCCATAACGAAGATAGGAAGCCAGCAGCACGCGAAGCCAAACAGAACTACTACTAAAGTTTTCGTTACTTTTGCTTCTTCCACATTCGCGCGGAGTTGACGGGGATTAACGCCTGGACAGAAAACACGATTTAATCTTGAAACTGAGCGGAACACTTTGACATAGCAGACCACTATCATTGTTAAGGGCGCAGCGATGTAAAGACATGCGATTGTAACAGTGTAAGCCATATTTCTTTCAAACGTGTACGAACACATTGTTTTTCCAGGCTGGAATTTAAAGCTATTTTTGCCCTCAAAGGAAAACGGGAGCGCAGATCCAGCGAAAGCCAGGCACCACACAATGACAATGTATATCAACGCTCTCTGCTTCTTAAACACAAAGAGATACTTTTCTGGTTTTACAACGCAGAAGAATCGGTTGACGGCAATGACACCCATGGTAACTATGGAGACCATCGCGAGAGTCAGCACGGCAAAACCTTGAAAGAGACAGTAAGATTTGCCAAATATCCACTGGCCATGGAACAGAGCGACAACTGTAAAAGGCATACAGCAGGTACACATCAGAATATCGCTGATAGCCAGAGCTATTACGAACATATTGGTAACTGTTCGTAGCCTGTGGTTTCTGTACACGGTGTAAAAAGTGAGAAGATTTCCGAAGACAGCCACAACATTGGTAAAAGCAAACAGAACTGTTTCAGTCCACACTAACGCCTCCTCTCTTGTGGCAAGCTCAAGGGAGAGTTTACTTGTCATCACTGCTTTTGGTCAATAAGCTCTAGCTCGGCGAAAAGATTATTAATTCAGTTACACTTCTGCACAGTCTTTGTTGTCGACTTTTTGAAGCAGTGATCGGCGAAACCCGCTGGTGTGCGCGATTACCAACACTGTCTACCAACACCGAAAAACAAATATTATTTTCCATCACATCCTATCTGTAAACACATTGCAATTAATGAATATTTAAAAATGTCTGTATGTTATCGTTGTTATCATTCTCATCAAGTTGGAAGTTGTAGGGCCAAATAACAACTGTTTCTGTTCGGCGAGAGCTCGTGCGGTATGTCGTTGTTGCTGGAAGAGGTTTATTATAATTGAAATATGTAATTTACATCCGGATAAGTGTTGTTGAATCGCTTTTAATATATCGATATATCTCTTTAGAGTGAAAGAAAAGATGTTGTTTCTATTTTTCCGTATCTTGTCTAAACAATTTCTTCACACAGCTGGTTAATAAACAAACATAGAATTACGCCGCTCACGAAAGGGATAAGATATCTTAAAGAGTTTGAACAACTCTCATTTCTGCAATAAAAATAGCTGGAAAAAACTAAAACCCTCCCTCAGAAAAAAAATTGAAGTCCAGTCTGTTATTAACAATTTTAGGCATCGTATGGGGGAACTAATTTTTTTTGGATGGGCATATAAGATCGCGGAGGTTAAGTGACGGTCAAATTTGAAATTATAATTTAAGCCACTCTAATTTTCTGCTTAAATTAAAAACCTTTGTTCTAAGACCGAGAGGATATTGTAAGAACATCTTGTTATCAAATAACGAAGCGGAAAAGTCAATCTAAGCTCTAAATTAACCATAAGTTTACAGCCTTCTTACATTTATTCACGTATCCAAAACGTAAGAAGAAGTTAGAAAAATCGTCGGCTTAGAAACTTAGAAACTGTAATATAACAACGTAATAAACAGTAAATTAGTCGTTTAACTAAACTCATGAAATTCATCATCAAGACTCATCAAAAAACTGTTCTAGCGGTTCAAAAAGAAAATTAAAGTTTTATTTGAAAAATATCTCCCTGATAAAGGTTTGGAAACCAATTATACGAGTCGGCAAACTCTTCAATATCACTGAAATAAAGAATTGACGCCATCTTGACTTTTAGTTTGGACAAAAGAAAAAATTCATAAGTTTTTTTTTCATTAACAACCGCGTGAATACGATGATCAAATGTGAGCCAAATTTCTAGCTTTTCGCTTTTTTTTAACGACCAGACATTGTTGAGTCCAGCGTGCAAACCAAAGGGAACTGTATCTAACACAAAATTTAAGAAGACTGTGGAAGACTGACCATCTGCATGGATCGCCTTCTGTCATTCTCTAGCATTCAGAGCCACATATTAGGGTGGATGCGACACAGCTATGATATAGTTTTTGCCTGATCTTGGCGCTCTACTGCTGGGACCTCTATACATTGTTGAGCATGCTGACTACATTGATGACTTTCACTAAGCGGTTCTTGATGTCCTTGCTTGTTCCTTCATCATGTCTGACTGTATTGCCCAGGTACGTGAATTCCATTTCTAATAAGCCGGGGGTTTGGGACATTCGGAATCATAAATTCCGTCTTGTTTTGGCTGATCTTCCTGATCTTCTGTCGTACTAATCTTAAACAATTTACAATACTCTACAATTTACAATACTCTAACTCCTTAAACTTGGCATTCTCTCCCAATATCGATCACTGGTTTGACTAGCTTTTTTACTTTTAAAAGAAAGATGATTGATTTCTTAATGAAATGAGTCCGAATTGGCCAAGCCGCACATCCACATCCACATCTTAATTTCAAACGTAATGACAACCGAGGTGGCCTCCCCTATAAGCTTGGTGGTTTCTTGGAGGTCTCCTCGCCCTACCATACTGTTAAGGCTGTATAAATGTTATATCCGAAGTGACTAATAAAATGATGATGATGATGACAATGATGAAATATTTGCTGCAGGATCCAGTACAAGAGACTATCTCTGAGGATGCTGTCAACTTCCACTCTGTGTGTTACCTGATGATGTTTGAAAAGTAAAGATCTGGTCGGTGCAACCCTTTTCTTTCCTGAACCTTACTTGTTCCTTCGCGAACGCTTGGTCCACCGTGTTTTATATCCACTCGATGATGATCTCAGCCAAGATTTTTCTTGGAACTGATAAGAGGGTAATTCTCCGCTAGATGCTGCAACCACTAAAGGTGCCTGACTCTGGGATCCTCAACATTACTTCCAGGTTTGTGTAAAGTATTTATTTTTCTCAATCTTTTCGGTAATTCAAGCCAGTCTACAAGGCAACATGGTTTCGTGTAAAGACACCCAGATGTTCCAATTTTACCAGTAACAACCTCGGACAAAATCTCCTTTATACTCCATACTACATCAGGTCGTGTGCCATTTCAGTTCAGCGTCGTTGTTTTCGTTGTTAGCTCGGCATTTGAAGCCAAAAATCTTCCAGAAAACAACCTTATACTCTCGTCTGAACCTCTTATCTGTGGCACAATACATGAAGGGGTTTATCGTGCTACTCAAATAAACCAAAAAGCCGTATGTTAAGTAAGCTGGTCGTGGTAGCGTGGGCTCTCCATGCGCCATGTCGATATTGTCGACGATGAAAATAGGAAGCCAGCAGCATGCAAAGCCGACTACAACTGCAACCAAACGCTTCGTCATTTTGGTTTCCTCCACATTCACATTCCTACCACATTTCTCTGGCTATTTCAGTTAGGCGTTACCGTTCTCGCTGTTGTCTCGGCATTTAAAGGTAAAAATCTTTGGCTTTGGCAAATTTTAAAATTTGTCAGGTGCCCGATTAACAAGCCCAACTCCAAGGAATGTAGTTATGAGCTGTGTGCACTGAAATCAAATAAAAAGACCCCTTTCTATATGTTTGCTGTTAAAATAACAGATATTCCTTGGAAAGGAAACAGTTCACTTTGTACGAATTCTTAGTTTAAACTGAACAAAATTTTAGCGTAATTATTTGAACAAGTATCAGCCTATTTAATTAATTATAGGGTTTGACGAAAGTAGGTTACTGTATGTTGAGTGTGTTGAGCATTTGAATGACAGTTAAGTAGGTTTAATTTAGGATATTTCTGAGAAAAAGTTCACTTCCAATTTTACATAGTTCAAAGCAACAATTTCTCACTTACAGTGGATAATAATGGTGAAGACGACATCGAAACTCAAACAGTCATGTCCCGGCTGAGTTATGATTGAAGAAATTTACTCAAATTTGCGAACATCTGTTTTAAGATGTTCCTTTCCATTATCTCTAGTTTGGCCACGAGCTTCAGAGAAGTCATCGGAGGGCACAGGAAATTAACCTCAATAAGAAAAGTGTAAATGAACAGAGAAATGTTTTAAACTGATATCCATATACAAACAAAAATTCACTTTTACATATATAACAGTTTTGCTCGAGAACAAAATTCCTCTTTTAAATTAAAAAGAGACTGTCTCTATGGATGCTGTCAACTGCTTTGTAAAAGTTAATGCACAGCTGTCTTTTCCACTCGTTACCTGATGATATTTTGAAAGAAAAGATCTGTTCGCTACATTCCTTTCCTTCCCTGAACCTTACTTGTTCCTTCGCGAGCTCTTGGTCCACTGTGTTTACATTCACTTGATGATGATCTTAGCCAAGATTTTTCTTGGTACTGATAAGAGGGTAATTCCCTGCCAGATGCTGCAATCACTAAGGGTGCCTGTCTTAGGGATCCTCCAAATGACTTCTAGGTTTGCGCAAAGTATTTATTTTGTCACTCTTTTCGGTAACTCAAGCCAGTCTACAAATCAACATGGGTTCTTGTGAAGACCTTCAAATGTTTCCAATTTTACCAGTAACAACCTCAGTTAAAATCTCAGAAAAAAAACTACCACTACACCAGGTCTTGAGCCATTTCAGTTAACCGTCGTTGTTTTCGTTGTTGGCTCGGCATTTGAAGCTAAAAATCTTCCAGAAAACAGCCTTATACTCCCGTCTGAACCTCTTATCTGTGGCACAATATATGAAGGGGTTTATGGTGCTACTCATGTAAAGCAAAAAGCCATATGCTAAGTAAGCTGGTCGTGGTAGCGTGGGCTCTTCATGCGCCATGTCCATATTGTCGATGATGAAAATAGGAAGCCAGTAGCATGCAAAGCCGACTACAACTGCAACCAAACGCTTCGTCATTTTGGTTTCCTCCACATTCACATTCCTACCACATTTCTCTGGCTATTTCAGTTAGGCGTCACCGTTCTCCCTGTTGTCTCGGCATTTAAAGGTAAAAATCTTCCTCAAAACAACCTTATACTCTCGTCTGAACCTCTTATCTGTGGCACAATATATGAATGGGTTTATGGTGCTACTCAGGTAAATTAAGAGGCTGTTAGTCAAGTACAGTTGTCGTGGTAGCGTGGGTTCTCCACGTGCCATGTCGATGTTATCAACGACAAAAACGGGAAGCCAACAGCATGCAAAGCCGACCACAACTGCTACCAAACGTTTCGTCACTTTGGCTTCTTCCACATTCACCCGAAGAAGTTCCAGGTTATTTTCCAGTGAGAAAACACGATTTGATCTCGACACGGTGCGGAACACTTTGAAATAGGAGATCGTGATGATAATCAAGGGTGTTGTGATAAAACAGCAGTGCATAAAGACAGAGTAAGCAATGTTACTTTCAAATTTGTACAGACACATTGCTTTTCCTGGTTGGAATTCAACGCTGTTATTTTTGAAGACTAATATGGGCACAGATCCAACCAGAGCCAAGCACCAAACAACGAAAATGTACATCACGGATCTTTGCTTCTTAAACAGCCAGGGATACTTTTCCCGATTAACAACACAGAAATATCGGCTGACTGCAATTGCTGCCATAGTTCCAACACTGCTCGTCCCAAATGTAAATATATCAAATGCTTGCCAGCGACAGACTGTGTCACCAAAGATCCACCTGCCGTGGAAAAGACTTGCAACTGTAAAAGGTATACAGATAGTAGACATCAGAATATCACTTAGAGCCAGAGCTATCAGGAACATGTTGGGAATCGTGCGCAGCCTGTGGTTTCTGTACACAGCATAAAAAGTGAGAAGATTTCCGAGGATGGCCAGAACATTGGTAACAGCAAACAAAACTGTTTCAGTACAAACTAACGCCTCCGTCCTCGTGTCGAGCTCAAGGGAAAGTGTGTTTCTCCTCATCTCCTTTGGTCGATAAGCTCAGCGAAAAGATAAAAAAACTATACCGTTGCGAAGTCTTCGTTGACGACTTTTTGAATCATTTTGAATCATTAATCGCTAAAACCTTCGGTGTGCGAGAGATTTTGTCTGCTGAGATGAAAACAGATGTCATTCTCTCATAAATCTTATCTCTATACCCATTGCAGTAAATAAATATTGAGCAATATTTAACATTGAACTATGAATTATGTCAACGTTGTTTTCATTTACCGTTGGAAGTTGTAAGTCAAAAAAAGATCGATTTTTTATTACTTCGGGAACATCCACGTATTTTTTATCGTTGATGTTAAAAGAGGTTTGTTTTAATTGTTCTCACTTGTTTAACTTTTATATAAGTGCTAGTGAGTTGCTTTTAATGTTTGGTTTATCCCTTTTGAGTGAAAGAAAGGCTATTCATTCTGTTTAGCCATTTCTTGTTCGTACACATCAGCATTTACAGGTTCCTGTTAGTAAACAAACGTTATCCGACGATTTCGTCGTTCACAAAAATGAGAAAATACTTTAGAAAGCTTCAACAATTTTATTTCCTCAAACAAAATTACTGAAAAAAGGAAGAATTACGAAAATCAAAGGAAACTTTGTGATCCAGACTGCAACTTTTGGTAAAAATTTGTTTTTCGGCATAGTGGAGGGGAAGTATTTTCTTTTGATAAGCAAAATTTTGGCGTAATTATTTGAACAAGTATCAGTCTATTTAATTAATTATAGGGTTTGATGGGAGTAGGTTACTGTATGTTGAGTGTGTTGAACATTTGAATGACAATTAAGTACGTTTAATTAAGGATATTTCTGAGAAAAAGTTCACTTCCAATTTTACATAGTTCAAAGCAACAATTTCTCACTTACAGTGGATAATAATGATGAAGACGACATCGAAACTCAAACAGTCATGTCCCGGCTGAGTTATGATTGAAGAAATTTACTCAAATTTGCGGACATCTGTTTTAAGATGTTCCTTTCGATTATCTCTAGTTTGGCCCCGAGCTTCAGAGAAGTCATTGGAGGGCACAGGAAATTAACCTCAATAAGAAAAGTGTAAATGAACAGAGAAATGTTTTAAACTGATATCCATTTACAAACAAAAATTCACTTTTACATACATAACAGTTTTGCTCGAGAACAAAATTCCTCTTTTAAATTAAAAAGAGACTATCTCTATGGATGCTGTCAACTGCTTTGTAAAAGTTAATGCACAGCTGTCTTTTCCACTCGTTACCTGATGATATTTTGAAAGAAAAGATCTGTTCGCTACATTCCTTTCCTTCCCTAAACCTTACTTGTTCCTTCCCGAGCTCTTGGTTCACTGTGTTTGATATTCACTTGATGATGATCTTGGACAAGATTTTTCTTGGTACTGATAAGAGGGTAATTCCCCGCCAGATGCTGCAATCACTAAGGGTGCCTGTCTTGGGGATCCTCCAAATGACTTCTTGGTTTGTGCAAAGTATTTATTTTGTCACTCTTTTCGGTAACTCAAGCCAGTCTACAAATCAACATGGGTTCTTGTGAAGACCTTCAAATGTTTCCAATTTTACCAGTAACAACCTCAGTTAAAATCTCAGATTTCCGGGCTGGAATTCAACGCTGTTATTTTTGAAGACTAATATGGGCACAGATCCAACCAGAGCCAAGCACCAAACCATGAAAATGTACATCACGGATCTTTGCTTCTTAAACAGGGAGGGATACTTTTCCTGATTAACAACACAGAAATATCGGCTGACTGCAATTGCTGCCATAGATCCAAGACTACTCGTCCCAAATGTAAAGATATCAAATGCTTGCCAGCGACAGACTGTGTCACCAAAGATCCACCTGCCGTGGAAAAGACTTGCAACTCTAAAAGGTATACAGATAGTAGACATCAGAATATCACTTAGAGCCAGAGCTATCAGGAACATGTTGGGAATCGTGCGCAGCCTTTGGTTTCTGTACACAGCATAAAAAGTGAGAAGATTTCCGAGGATGGCCACAACATTGGTGACAGCAAACAAAATTGTTTCAGTACAAACTAACGCCTCCGTCCTCGTGGCGAGCTCAAGGGAAAGTGTGTTTCTCCTCATCTCCCTTGGTCGATAAGCTCAGCGAAAAGATAAAAAAAAACTATACCGTTGCGAAGTCTTCGTTGACGACTTTTTGAATCATTAATCGCTAAAACCTGCGGTGCGCGAGCGATTTTGTCTGCTGGGATGAAAACAGATGTCATTCTCTCATAAATCTTATCTCTATACCCATTGCAGTAAATAAATATTGAGCAATATTTAATATTGAACTATGTAATTATGTCAACGTCGTTTTCATTTACCGTTGGAAGTTGTAAGTCAAAAAAAGATCGATTTTTTATTACTTCGGGAATATCCACGTATTTTTTATCGTTGATGTTAAAAGAGGTTTGTTTTAATTCTTCTCACTTGTTTAACTTTTATATAAGTGCTAGTGAGTTGCTTTTAATATTTGGTTTACCCCTTTTGAGTGAAAGAAAAGCTATTCATTCTGTTTAGCCATTTCTTGTTCGTACACATCAGCATTTACAGGTTCCTGTTAATAAACAAACGTTATCCGACGATTTCGTCGTTCACAAAAATGAGAAAATACTTTAGAAAGCTTCAACAATCTTATTTCCTCAAACAAAATTACTGAAAAAAGGAAGAATTACGAAAATCAAAGGAAACTTTGTGATCCATACTGCAACTTTTGGTAAAAATTTGTTTTTCGGCATAGTAGAGGGGAAGTATTTTCTTTTGATAAGCATATAAGATCGCGGAAGTAGAGTGTCAGTAAAATTTGAAGTTGTTTGAACCACCTCACGTTTCTGCTTGAAACATTTGGAATGTTAATTAAAAACCGTGGGGATGTTGTCTGAATATCTTCTTTCTAATTATTGAAGCCAAAAAGTCATTTTACGTCCTAAATTAACCTTAAGTTGACATAATTCTTTCTCGTGTTGCGGTGGAAACCAACAAGTTTTAACAAGGTTGGCCGAAGATATGAAAATCGTCGCTTTAGCACATTGCTTAACAGTATTTATATCGTTGGAATTCAACTAAATTAACTCATGTCGCAACAATTTTTAAAAATGCATAAAAAGAAACTGTTTCACCTTGGAGAGGACAGAGATGTTCTCTCGCTGATGATACACATTAAAAAAAACTGTGGAATACAGCTGTTTTTGTTTAAAGAATTAATACCAGCTTGCAGTAATAAAGTTCTGGGAAAAAAAATTTGAGCGTCTTCGTAAAAATCTGCCCTAAAGCGCTTGAATATTATCAAATAACGGCAAAATTGGACGCGTTTGACATTTCGTCTCTCAATACCAACGCAAAAATTAATCTAATGTAAATAGACATGATTTCAAGCTACGTTCGTCGTCACATTTCGTTACCATAGCTACCTACTTGTGCCTTTAATTAACTAAAACATTTCAAAATGCCCTTGAACTCTCTCCTCAGTTGCTCACTCAATGCACTATAAATTAAGAGGGTTGATGGTGCTGCTTAGGTAAGCGAAGAATCCATAAGTAAGGAACACTTCTCGCTGTAAAGTGAGTTCCACGCGCGCGGCTTCAGTCATGTCATCACATGTGTCGGGGGGGGGGGGGTGAGGAATTGGTTAATTTTTGGGGAGTTACGTAGTTTTCAGGGGAATGAGAGGGGGGATCAGTCGTCGCTAACACAATATAAAGGGTGGAACCCAAGCCTACAGGAGATTCACCACCACTGACTTTGCGAAAATAACTGGTGACGGCTTCTAAATGAGGTAACGGCAGACTTGTAGTAACTTGAAATAAATCTCAGAGTTCCTGGACTTTTTGTGATAATTTTGTCTCGGGTGTAAATCGTCTTACAGAGATAAGTTCACTCTATTATGTCATCGTGAAACCTGATTGTATCGTTCAAAGCATAACGAAAAGAAAGTTGAACAAGAAAGTAGCATGTGTATGATTCGTTGCATTTACCTGATACAGTTTATAGCGCCGCTGATAATATACCTGCGGCGCAGTTCCCCATACCATGAGCGTTGCTTCAGCATTACTTGCATTTTTTTTTTTTGCCGTTTTTTCCGAGTTAGTGTCAGCGAAGGATTCTAGGCTGTGTAAGAAGCAATAGCTTCGAATCGTCGCCAGATGGATCCTCATTTGTCATTCGTTGTGATTATCCTGTACAAGAATACAAGGAATCAGGACACATAAAAGTTTTTGTGTGGCATTTCTTTTGCCAAGCGCAGCTGGCTCTAACAGCATGAAAGAAGAATGAAACAAATGCGGAGGAATTGTAACTAGCAATTGAATCTGGAATGGGGAGTCGAAACTATGAAAGGTGCTCAGAAGAACTTTCCGTATGACGACAACATTGATGGAACATTTGTCAGGTGCCCGATTAACAAACCTTATTCCAGGGAATGTAATCATGAACTGTGTGCACTGAAATCAAATAAATCGTTGTTTTCGTTGTTGGCTCGGCATTTGAAGCTAAAAATCTTCCAGAAAACAGCCTTATATTCTCGTCTTAACCTCTTATCTGTGGCACAATATATAAAGGGGTTTATGGTGCTACTCAAGTAAAGAAAAAAGCTATATGTTAAGTAAGCTGGTCGTGGTAGTGTGGGCTCTCCCTGCGCCATGTCGATATTGTCGATGATTAAAATAGGAAGCCAACAGCATGCAAAGCCGACTACAACTGCAACCAAACGCTTCGTCACTTTGGTTTCCTACACATTCATCCGAAGGAGTTCTGGGCTATTTAGTGATGAGATAAACTGAGGTAGATAACTGAGGTAGATAAACGCATTTGACGGATGGTGAGTGTCAAATAATGTCGTTAGTCCTTTGTTTCTGATTTTACCAGCAACAACCTCGAACAAAATCTCAGAAAAATCCATTTCCTATCACACTTCTCTGGCTATTTCAGCTAGGCGTTACCGTTCTCGCTGTTTTCTCGGCATTTAAAGGTAAAAATCTTCCTCAAAACAACCTTGTACTCTCGTCTGAACCTCTTATCTGCGGCGCAATATATGAATGGGTTTATGGTGCTACTCAGATAAATTATGAGGCTGCTAGTTAAGTACACTTGTCGTGGTAGGGTGGGTTCTCCACGTGCCATGTCGATGTTATCAACGACAAAAACGGGAAGCCAACAGCATGCAAAGCCGACCACAACTGCTATCAAATGCTTCGTTACTTTGGCTTCTTCCACATTCACCCGAAGAAGTTCCGGGTTATTTTCCAATGAGAAAACACGATTTGATCTCTACACGGCGCGGAACACTTTGACATAGCAGATCGTGATGATAATCAAGGGTGTTGTGATAAAACAGCAAAGGATTGAGGCAGAGTAGGCAATGTTACTTTCAAATTTGTACAGACACATTGCTTTTCCAGGGTGGAATTCAATGCTGTCATTTTTGAAGACTAATATATCACAGATCCACTTCACCAAATATAGATCAAGGCTCTTTGCTTCTTAAACAGCGAGGGATACTTTTCCCGATTAACAACACAGAAATATCGGCTGACTGCAATTGCTGCCATTGTTTCAAGACTACACTTCCCAAACGCAAAGATATCTTGAAAGCGACAGACCGTTTCATCAAAGATCCACCTGCCGTGGAAAAGACTTGCAACTGTAAAAGGCATACATATAGTAGACATCAGAATATCGCTCACAGCCAGTGCTATTACGAATCTGTTGGGAATCGTGCGTAGTCTGTGGTTATGGTACACGGCGCAAAGAGTGAGGAGATTTCCAAGGATGGCCACAACATTGGTAACTAACTCCTCTTCTCTTGTGGCAAGCTTAAGGGAGAGTTTACTTGTCATCACTGCTTTTGGTCGATAAGCTTATAGGCTTAGATAAGCTTAAGTAACTTACACTTCTGCACAGTCTTTGTTGTCGACTTTTTGAAGCACTGATAGGCGAAACCCTCTGGTGTGCGCGATTACCAACACTACGTACCAAAACCGAAAATCAAACGTTATTTTCCATCGCATCCTATCTTTAAACACATTGCAATTAATAAATATTAAAAGATGTCTGTATGTCGTCGTTGTTATCATTCTCGTCAAGTTGGAAGTTGTAGGGCCAAATAACAACTCCATTTTATGTTTCTGTTCGGCGCGAGCTCGTGCAGTACGTCGTTGTTGCTGAAAGAGGTTTGTTTTAATTGTACTCAGTTATTTACCTCCGGATAAGTGTTGTTGAATCGCTTTTAATAATCGACATATCTCTTTCGAGTGAAAGAAAAGATGTTGCTTCTACTTTTCCGTATCTTATCTATACAATCTCTTCACACAGCTGGTTAGTAAACAAACATATTATTCCGTCGCGCACGAAAGGGATAAAATATCTTGAAGAGTTTGAACAACTCTCTTTTTCTGCGACATAAAATAGCTGGAAAAAAATAAAAACTCTCTCTCAAGAAAAAATTGAAATCCATTCTGTTATAAATAATTTTCGGCATTGTATAGGGGAACTAATTTTTTTTTGATGGCCATAAAACCATGTCAGACCAGTAAGGTTAGTTGAAGTGACTTGTACTGACTCCAGCAGCAGTAGTCCGTGGGGGTTTCGAGAATAGAAAGCCACTCTCTTTATGGTGCAAAAATATATACCTCTTAATTCTCCTTCTAAGCGTTGTGCTAAATAAATTTTTAAAAAAAACTAAGTTGTAAGTTATGGTAGTTTGAGTTAAATGTTTTATGTTGTCGTTTATAATTAACGCTCAGATCCTCACCTCTTTTGTATCTCTGGGGCGTGCCCCTGGACTGCTTTCTTTCCTGAGTTTCTTTTGAGATCCTCTTCCCTTTTATATTTTAAGACATCGGCGTGAAAATCTAGTTTGAGAATTGTTCTCCATCGTTTTCTTCCTTTTGTTAGTTTTCTGTCGGATTGAACAAGAAATCACTAATAGTTCTCAGCAGAAAATTTCATCGACTCAAACCAAAATAATTTGCTCACACATGACATGAACTAACGCTGATGGTTAAAATAAAATCCCTGCAAAATTTTCTCGTCACAGACATACTTTCCTTGCATTATTCGTCAGCATCATGATCACTGCAGAAGCCTGGAGCCTAAGTTTGTGACGTCATTTAAAATAATGTCACATCAAGAAAGAATACAAAGTTAATCTAACTGAGAGAGGTTATATCTCGTCATGTATTGGAGTATGTCACTTAAGAATCACTTAAAAATGACACCCAGTAATTTGACTGGCACAAATCACTTAGTTAAGAATGAAGAATTACTTTTACTTGTCTGGACGGGCTCATATCGTCATTTGACTATTCGAAGCAAAGATATTAGGAAAAATTCCTTTTCTTGTATTTATTTTCGAACATTTTAGCGCAAATGTCCCTCGGATCAATATTTTCTAGTAGATGGGACGCTTTTAATTTCCGACTCCACAACTTAGAGAATGAATAAATCAATTCGCCTGAATTCGTGCGTTGAGGTATGTCGGAATAACTAAAGAAATAGAATTCTTTCTTTCTTTTTGGCAGCTCATTGGCGCATTAAGAGCGTCACAAGGAAGAAAGTGTTTGTCTATTTCCTGTTGTATAAAGAGTTAAGTTACGTCTTAACTAGTGCAGTATTTGAACAAGTCGCTAAGAACCGAGTTCCGGTTTAAAAGAAGAACCCGAGGAATGAAAACAATCAATAATTTAATAGACAATGAAAACGTTTTCTCGGGCCTTTAGAGAGCAAACGCCAGAACGCAAACGCAAAAGCACCAGCGCTGTTGCGTGTTTAGCCCGTATTCTTGCCAATCGGGTCATTATTTTGTGCAAAAGTGACTTTAAAATGCAAACGCACGCGCACCATCTTCGTGATAGCACAGTTCTGTTGAAGATGAGGATGGAGATTCACAACGCTGTTGCTGTGTCTTGTCAGTGTCTTGATTTCTCTGTATAAATGGGAAAATAGGAGTAAAATTTATTTTCCAAAGTAAACGTGAATCGAATTTCAATTATTCAGAATTGATAACGATGATCATGAATGATTTTGTTTCAGACTTTTTGAGTCCAACCCAAGAGTTCAAGACATATTTCCCGCCTTTAAGAGTTTGAAACTTGAAGCCGTAATCAAATCTCGATCTCTGTATCTTCACGTCAGACGAGTCATGACTGCGCTGGAAAATGCTGTATTTTCTTTGAACGACGCAGAGGTTTTCATCGAATATTTAATGAACTTGGGAGAAAGACATAAACCATGGCTCGTGAGGCTGGAGCATTTCGATATATGTATTCTATTATGCCGATCAAGGCTACTTAGGGGTACATATTGTTGTATAGCGCTGTATTGTGATGTAAATTACAGTAGCGGGAAGTGAAGTGCTATCTAGGGGTACATATTATTGCTTATGATCCATCAAATAATTTTGCTCGCGTGCGATTGGTCTAAACGCAATAAGTGACTGAATATTCCCTTGCTAAAACTAAGTGATATCCGAGAATATCACCTAAACGATATTCCCCAATTTTCAGACCTTACGTCCACCACGATAAGTCTTCGTCTCAAAATTAATCCAATTCATTGTAATTAGGCATTATCAACTGAATCGATAACGTAAATTGCCCACCGCAAAGAGTTTAAATGCTCATGTTTCGAGCGTTTGCCCTTTGCAATCGCTCTGACGAAAGGATAACGCTCGAAACGTCAGTTTTTAAACTCTTTGCAGTGGCCAATTTACGTTATCAACTCACTAAATTACCATGTTATACTCTTCCACCGACGCAGCATCACAGTTTTTTTTAGAAACTTAACCTTTTCTTAATTCAATTCAGTGAGCTGTTCATTAACATTTTTCACGAGCGTCGCAAAATATTTGAAGGATTAAAAAACACAATAGCGTCTTCTTTGCGCGAAAATATGTACGGATATTTGTCCTTGGATATTATCTGTTCCTCGAAGTTCACAGTTTCCGCATCTTGGAACAGAAAATTCGAGAAAATGACTGCGGCAAATATTCGCACTTATTTTGGCGCCAAATTGGAGCAATTGTTTATAGAGCGCTAGATGGTGATTTAAAATTCAGTAGAGCGAAGCATAGTGCTATCTAGGGGTACATATTGTTGTGAAGCGTTGTCTAGTTACTGCATTTTACGGATTTACAGTGCTACTCTGGGGTATAATGTTGTATTGTGCTGTATGATGATAAAACTTGCAGTAGAGGGATGTATAGGGACGGGGAAGAGGGGCATATAGGAGTGCGTATTCGAACAGACATGGAGTTTAATAATCGACGGAACGTGTTTGCTCATGATGAATCTCTCAAGTTGTCATCGGCTATGATGATTGTTTTGTCAAAACTCTTCCTCAGGGTATTCTCTGCGTCTGCATCCGAGATGGCGGCTACCGACTCAGTAGACTCCGGCTGTGGATTGGCCTACCGCCATCTTGGATTCGCATTGTAGGTGAACCCTGGGCGAGAGTTTGACCCATTCCCAATCACATGATAGAAGAAGCCTTAATTTGGACATTGAGGGACTCGTTTCCGACTAAATGCACTGATTATGTCGCCGAGTCTTGGAGGGAGCTGTTTCGCTTTATAACTGCTATTATGATGAGAGGACTGAGGAGAGCAAGCACTGGCACCCTGTGGACTAGGAATCAATCGAAAGGAAATCTGAGATTTTACCAGAGATGACTTTAAGAGGACACCGTCCCAAAGTGGACATAATACGCATGATCACAACTACTATGGGGGAGTGACGAGGTATATGAGTTGTAAGAAGCCTGACGTTGCGCAAAGATTGAGACGAGTGAAAACTGAAATAGACATGAAAAAGATGGGAATAAAGGAAAATTGCGATGAAAAATAAAAAAAAAGGAAGGAACCAGAGGAAGGAGAAAAAAAAGGGATGCGCAAATGTGAAAAGGTGTAAAAACTTGTGTGAGGAAAAAGATAAAAAAAGGCGCAGATATGTAACAGTATGAATACGTCTGTCGGCGTTCAAAACCGTGTGGCAATACGGAAAACGATAGACAGTGAAAGAGACACAATCGAAGACATGATACGCTTTTGTTAAGTGGGCGGGGGCTTGAAACATGGAATGTTAGTACACTATTAGCTGCACACATTATCAACTTGGTGCGCGGGAATCAGAGTGGGTCAAAACAAGTATTGAAGTCCCCATAGGATCTGCTTTCTCTACATCTTACGTGCATCCTAAGAATATAAAGACAGACAATGTAAATCAACGCAGTTTTTGTATTTTATACACTATATTTCTCTTACACAAAGAAGTAAAAAAATAAGCACAATAGAAACTGCATTAAATTGTTCAAGGCATTAAGTAAAATATGCGCTAAACGGAGACGCTAAAATGAACCCATTTACTCCCAAGACTGATCATTATTTAAATTCTCCTCACGGTATTAATACACCGACAAACATGGAGTCAATAACAATTAGAGAAAATCCAAACTGGAGGATAATCTTTTACTAGAAACATAATGTTACATCGAATTCTCGGAACAAGCGGCAGCAAAGAGAAACACATTCTTATCAGTTGGGAGAATTTTTCTTCAGAACTTGGGAGTTCATGAGTTAATTAATAGAAACTAAGATAAATAAACAATTATCTTCAATTTAAAAAAAAATAGCATCAAAACACTTCACACGAAATACACTGACATTACACAAACCATGTTTAGTTGAAACTGGTCTAGCATGTCTTTAAAATTCTAGTTACATTATATTCAACCACGCATATTATCAGACATCCTCAAATCATGCTGAGGTAAATTTAAAGCGATGAAAAAATTTCAAGAGATGATTTTTAACAATTAGAAGTTTTATCCTGAAGCCCTGAACGTTTTCAACTACGCACTAGGTTTGCATTAATTAATGAGCCTTTTCACCAAAATAATTCCCATTGAGGACTACATGGCTTACGTTAACTGCTTCTCTTATTTATGAGCGTAAATATTGTCGTACTAGAAACAACAAATTCCATGTCACATACAATAAAAGTCACACCTATGGAAACTTTAATTATAGTGAACTCTGCGTCCCTCTTTCCTAGTTTAGATTACATGGACAATTTTTAGCCTCTCCGTCGTCGTTCTTTAAAACGAACGGAGAAGTGTTTGGTAAAACAGAAAAAAATTGGCCAGACTCGTTTGATTGAAAACAGGGTTGTAGCCAGCTTTTTGACTAAATGTAAGCCTCTTCCCTCACAAATTTCAGTTTTTGTTTCAACATTTGCAAGAGTCATATTATCTTTATAGTAAAAGTCAAGCAGGCAGAAAACAATTGTAGGCCGGGCCTACGGGACTAGAGGCTGGCTACACCCGTAAAAGTAGGTGTAATGTCTCTAACATATGGTTAGTAAATTTAATAACACCATCTCTGATGTTTACTTCTTCAAATTAAGCTTAGAATGGCAATCTTGGCACTGACAGAACTAGATTACATTAAAATGGATTGAGTTGAAAATGGTAATCAATTTTTTTGTAAAGATGAAGGTAAATTGTAACAAAGTAACTTATGATGTAGAAAACGGTCTAAGATTAATTCACATATTCAATTCACATACATATTCAATCAAAGTTTTGGAAAATTGAATTGTTTCTTTGCTTATCAAAAGTTTAGAGCATAGGTAATTAAAATCCGGTGGAAAAGCCCCTGGTTGGGTAAAAGAAATAACCTTTAAATTATTTTCCATACAACTGATTGTAATACAGGAACAGAGCTAAGTGACATGTTGGTGGAAATGAAAACCTCGTTCATAACAGAGGCCTTGTTGCATTTCGTTCTCTTCGCAAGCATTTAAATTTGTTAAAGTAACAAAAAATGACAATTCCACTGATCAAAATATAATGAAATAGACTGGTTTATTTCTTCACCATAGTAAAGTTGCACATCTCAAGTTCCATTTAACAAAAAAGTAAAAAGTAAAGAAAAATAGCCAAAAATTGTTTAAAATAGAGAAACATTTTAAACCTTCCAAGTTCCTACTTCATTCTTTTGAGATGAAAAATAAAATTTTCTCATTTATTTGATTTTCTATTCAAATTTTCTCTTTCCTTTGCCATCAGGTCAAACGTGAGGTCATCTCCAATCAGCAAAAAGGGCGCCCAGTACTTGATGTCGTGGAACTCATCTGATTCTCTGAGGCTTTTCATGGCCAGGTTCAGTGACTTGCTTGTAGATTTACCTTCTGCAAGGTGTTGATAAAAGCATTTCATGAACTCGAGAGTAGCCTCGTCATCAATCGCCCACAGGGACACCACAACAGACCGAGCACCAGCCCCCATAAAAGCGCGCGCAATGCCAACCACACCTTCAGCCTTGATCTCGCCCCGACCACTGTGGCAGCAACTGAGCACAACAAGTTTAGCGCAAAGTTGAACATTCAACACATCTCGAATCGTTAAAATGTAATTCTCCTTCTCCGTAGGCACAGTAGATATTCGGTCTGGGTCAGGTGTAAGAGCAATTTCGCCAGTTTCCGGACATCCGTGTGCCGCAAAGTGAACTAAGGAAACGGAACTGAGTCTTTTCAACACCTCACGTTTCGTGGCTTTTCTGCCAGTGATTGGCGTGATATTCAGAATTTCTCCGATCATTTCTACTTCTTCTTTAGCACACGGAAGCTGCTCGAGGACTTTCTCTCCCTCGCTGTTAGTAACCTCGGATACCCACGGATCTCCTACAAGTAACGCATCACTGCTTTTGTGATAATCATTTGGGCAATCGGCAATGAGTCTAAGACTTGCTAACGATGGAGCGACTCGGATTGTGAACGATTCACACAGGTATTTAGAATTACCATCCTTCAATGCAGCGTAAGGAGCGATCCACAGGGGTCCATCAGGAATAATGAGTAGCTCATCCCCTTGAATCAAGTCAGCCACCGGCTTCATAACGATATCATATAAACTGCTCAAGCATCCGTCTTGTTGGAAGTGAGGTTGAGGGTTGGCTTCTTTGGTTTTCTCATCCACTTTTGAACGGCCCTCCCTCAAAGCATCTAAAGATCGATTCTCGCATCTCACATTAGAACGAACACCAAGTTGTGTATAGACACCGAGCATGAACGACTCAAAGGACTGGCTAGATCCACTATTCTCTGAAACAAAACCTTTGAGTTTACTTTGTCTTAACTGAACTTGTTTTCCTTCGGACACAACCCAAAGATTGACGTTAGCTTCGTCCACTGCCTGAAAGACAGTGTTTGATGGAACGTTTTTTAAAACTGCGCAATCTTCATCATCTCCCTTCTGGTGACTTGTTCCACCACGAAAACTGGATTCCATGAGGTCGGTTAGAGCTTGAGCTCGTCCTTTCTCAGCAACAAATAAGGCTTCATCTACATTACCTTGTTCTACGAGAACTCTCCACAAACCCGTATACGCGATTTGATGCTTATTTCGAAAATTAACTTTCCACTCATCTTTAGATTTTAGAAGTACTCTCAAGGAATTGAATAAGCTTATGCTAGCTTGGTAATGTTCAACGGCTTTTGGCAGTCCACCTTGCAACTCAGAAACGCATCCTAATGAACAGTAGGCCGTTGCCTCCAAGGATTTGTCGCCTACTTCTTTAGCTATTTTAAGATGTAGGTTGTGGTACTCTATGGCTTTTTTGAAATCACCCAGACGGCGATAAGCATTGCCAAGATTGCCATAAACACCACCCTCCCCATGCTTGTCTCCTACTTCTTTAGCTATTTTAAGATGTAGGTTGTGGTACTCTATGGCTTTTTTTAAATCACCCAGACGGCGATAAGCATTGCCAAGATTGCCATAAGCGTTACCCTCCCCATGCTTGTCTCCTATTTCTTTAGCTATTTTAAGATGTAGGTTGTGGTACTCTATGGCTTTTTTGAAATCACCCAGACTTTGATAAGCATTGCCAAGATTGCCATAAGCACCACCCTCCCCATGCTTGTCTCCTACTTCTTTAGCTATTTTAAGATCTAGGTTGTGGTACTCTATGGCTTTTTTGAAATCACCCAGACTTTGATAAGCATTGCCAAGATTGCCATAAGCACCACCCTCCCCATGCTTGTCTCCTACTTCTTTAGCTATTTTAAGATGTAGGTTGTGGTACTCTATGGCTTTTTTGAAATCACCCAGACTTTGATAAGCATTGCCAAGATTGCCATAAGCACCACCCTCCCCATGCTTGTCTCCTACTGCTTTAGTTATTTTAAGATGTAGGTTGTGGTACTCTATGGCTTTTTTGAAATCACCCAGACCGCCATAAGCATTGCCAAGATTGCCATAAGCACCACCCTCCCCATGCTTGTCTCCTACTTCTTTAGCTATTTTAAGATGTAGGTTGTGGTACTCTATGGCTTTTTTGAAATCACCCAGACTTTGATAAGCATTGCCAAGACTGCCATAAGCGTTACCCTCCCCATGCTTGTCTCCTACTTCGTTAGCTACTTTAAGATGTAGGTTGTGGTACTCTATGGCTTTTTTGAAATCACCCAGACGGCGATAAGCATTGCCAAGATTGCCATAAGTACCACCCTCCCCATGCTTGTCTCCTACTGCTTTAGTTATTTTAAGATCTAGGTTGTGGTACTCTATAGCTTTTTTGAAATCACCCAGACGGCCATAAGCATTGCCAAGATTGCCATAAGCGTTACCCTCCCCATGCTTGTCTCCTACTTCTTTAGCTATTTTAAGATGTAGGTTGTGGTACTCTATGGCTTTTTTGAAATCACCCAGACTTTGATAAGCATTGCCAAGACTGCCGTAAGCGTTACCCTCCCCATGCTTGTCTCCTACTTCGTTAGCTATTTTAAGATGTAGGTTCTGGTACTCTATGGCTTTTTTGAAATCACCCAGACGGCCATAAGCATTGCCAAGATTGCCATAAGCGTTACCCTCCCCATGCTTGTCTCCTACTTCTTTAGCTATTTTAAGATGTAGGTTGTGGTACTCTATAGCTTTTTTGAAATCACCCAGACGGCCATAAGCATTGCCAAGATTGCCATAAGCGTTACCCTCCCCATGCTTGTCTCCTACTTCTTTAGCTATTTTAAGATGTAGGTTGTGGTACTCTATGGCTTTTTTGAAATCACCCAGACGGTGATAAGCATTGCCAAGACTGCCATAAGCGTTACCCTCCCCATGCTTGTCTCCTACTTCTTTAGCTTTTTTAAGATATAGGTTTAGGTACTCTATGGCTTCTTCTCCCCAATTATAGAAGTCTATGACTTTCTTGATATCACCTGAACTTGCACTAACGTGGTCATGACTAATAGGATCTTTTTCCTCCATGGACTTATCTCCCACTTCTCTGACAGACTGAAGTTTTAATGACAACAAGACCGTATTGTTTTTGTCAATCTTTTTTTATGTTAAGGGTTAAATGTGGAAAAACACAAGAGATTATGTTTCTGATCATATTGATATGTAATAGTCCATTTTAACATTTGCGTGCTTAGTTCCCAAGCCTCTGAACAAGAGGGATGATAAAGGGTGACCTTGTTATGATAAAAAAATTGCTGCTTTTTAAATGCAAACTATTTTGTTATTATCGTTTCTAGATACTGGTCTCTATCACAACAGGTCACCTTCAGCCTCACTCCAAATCAAAGGCTTGGCAACTAAGTACACGACTATAAAATGGCCCATTAGGAGGGCTTTGCATGAAAGGTAGATGATTTATCAACATTCAGTCTTGAAGTCAGTTATGAACCAAATCTACACTTCAAAAAATGTTTTTTCTATCTACAGCCTCAAAATTTAACGCGAAATATCTAGATTTAATCCTTAGTTTCCAAAAACTGAGCAGCACTTGCTCAATTTTTAAATTAATATAGCTTTAACATCAGACAAATGTTTTACAGCAGTGGAAGAAATGAGTCTACAACACAAAGACATGTCTTTAAAATTTTTATTTGTCCATAGGAAAGCAGGACGAAAGTTTCCGAGTCTCTAAGTAGTGGAAAAAGGTCGAAGGCAAGAAAATCTACATAAAATATGTAAACATTACCGAGCTTTTTGTTCTGGCTTGTTTTAGAGAGATCATCTACGCAAGGACTATGTATAAACTGGATGAATATTAGTCTTCTAACCCTTTAACTCCCGTGAGTGACCAAAAGAGAATTTTTCCTTACAATAACAACACAATATCAATCAGATAAGTGTTGAGAGTAAAAAAAAATATATCAATCTGAAAATAGTTAGTTGATGCAATACTGAATTCTCTGTACTAACATTACAAGAATTGTATGGTTGACAGTAAGGATAATTACAAATTTGGTCTGGGAAATTAAAGGGTTATTTAAACTAATGTACCAGTTATTGGCATGGATAGTAGAACTAAGTCAAATTGGCTAAAATGAGTAATTTCATTAATAAGTCATGAGGTAAAAACTTCTCCTATGTTTTTAATCACACACACTTAAAGTATATGAACTGATAAGTTCCCATCATAATTAATACCCTTCTTTGTATTTTCTCCCTTAAATCATCAAATTATGGAAACTTTTTTTTTATACCCACGGTTAAAAATGAAAGATTCCTTCAAAGGATACAGCTAGTCCCTTATCACACCAAGTGCTTGCTTCTTCAAATCTCTTCAATTCAACACAAGCAGTGGCTCCTGTAGGCAACAACACAAACAAGCATACTATTACTGTAGCTCAATCCTGAGAAAAGAACCTGAAACCATTGAAATCATTACAGACCAGAAGAAAAAAAAAGACAAAACAAAACAAACCAAAACAAAAAAACTAAACGGAAAAGAATAAACAGGCCCTATTAGGTTTCAGTTAGATTTATTTAGCTTTACAGACAACTGAAACTTCTAAGAACACTTAAATTGGGATCAACAACTCCCACAAAAACACTAAGAGTCAGGTAAGTCCTGATCCTTCTTTCTAAAACAGCTAGATAGTGACTTAAGAGCGTGTCCACGAAAGCACCGGGCAGTCATGCTACATGCCATCTCACCGATTTTAATGAAACTTTGTCAGTTTAAAGGCTCTACCCCAAAACTCAAAAAAACAGACTGGTTTCTGTTTTGGTTTTTTCCGTGGGAGATAGACCACCCCCCGGTTTTTCTTGGTTTTCAGCAATGAAATCGCTTCAAATAGGTAAAATGTATGAAGCTCTCACTGCGATGATATTTAACCAATTACTTTGAGGATTTGTACACATATTTTTACATCCTTAGTTAATGGCCGCCGCGAGTATCAGTCAGTTCGATTGACGGCTTCTCAATCAACAGAGGCAAATATACGACTGTGTTTTTAGACTTTTTGATTCATCTAAATATTTTACAACTTTGAGGTCAAATATCTCCCGTTGCCAGAAAGCTACAACACTAATCTTAATTACCCTTTATAACCCATCATTTCATCTCCGAAAATCATCAAAAAAATCTTTGGGCACTATCGTATTTTTGTCTTGGATACCTTTTAAAATCTGCGATTGTGACAAGTTTCTCTCAACTACACCTGTCACGCACTTCTTGCTCTAGGCGGTCACTTGACAAAATAAACCTACATTTTTTAGCTCTTTATACAAGATGATTGATCAAGAAGGGTGAAAAATGTGAAAAACTTTCGAGATTTTTTGTAGGAATGGGAAATTTCACGTTTAGAGAGATGCATGTTGACGAAAAATCAATGGGAAAATCGTTGCGTTTCTTTCTTCAGTCGTTTATTACTTTGAAGATTTGCAAAAAACAGGACATAGGGCTCTTGTACAGAACAAAACATTCATTAGCCTATACTTTGATCGTCTATTATCATTATCGCACAGTTTACAATAAGGAAACTGTAACAGTAGAGGAGATTTTAAAGTCACATGTCGCCTGCTTGTTGACGTACAAGTTCCCGAGTGTAACAACTTCGGCTTTTCCATACCGCGAATGACGGGAAACTCTGCCCCCCCTTATTTGATAGGAAATATCAATAGCCCCATAAATTCATTACCTACGCCATGTTTCCAGAAAATAAGACTGGAAAATGTTTTTTCCACTTTCCACCATCAAGAAATTCCACGTATAGAAATAGTATTTGTAGGGTTACTGCGTGACTTTTCATGAGAAGTAAAAATTGTTCATCTTTTCTTTTCAAGAAGACACTTCTAGAAAGTTCTTAATCCTTCTGTTATCTTATTTTCCTGTTTTTTGACTGCAAATATCATTTGCATTTGCTATTATTTTCGCTGATTGTCATGGCCTTTCCTGCGAGCACGTGCGAGCTAGTTCATATACAGGACTCTTTCGAGTTTCTCTGGGTGGTATCGGGCTTAGGTGTGTGAAGGTCTGGCTCGAAAGATATCTGCACGCTGCAACACGGGTTCCCATGTTTTCTCCTTTTTCTTCATTTGGATTTTCTTTCTCTTGCTTGCATCATCACACATTTATGTTTTTTTATTCCCTCAGCGCGTTCTCTCAGATTTGGAGGTAGGCTATGAAAAGTCAATATTGACCAGAACTGAAATCCTTTTCTATCACTATTTGTTTCAGAGAACCCCCGTCATTTGTGACTTTATTTCTCAAGAAAATGTGTTTTTATTTGCTATTTATTTCCATTAGAACATGAGACTAGGTCCTGATAAGTTTTTTTTGTCTCGCGACTCCCAAAAACTGTGTTTGCGACAACATCAATTGAGAAATCAAAGGCAATTACGCCTGAGAAATTCGCTTGTAGCCTTCTACCCGCAGAAGGCAACTCCATATAATGAAACGTTCTAAGACTTCTACAAACTAGAGACATTGCGTGATGTTGAGGGGTGAAATATTTACCCTAAATCTGTGACCCTCAAACGGATCACGTACTCGTACATGTAACGTCCGGAAAATGTCACGCATGCATAACACCTTAGGCGCACCTGGCGAATTCTATCCATTGGCTTCAATAACAAAGAGACAACTTATTTACTATTTGTATATGAGAAAGCTTATTTACCCTACTTGAAAAATCTTTGATGAAGTCTACTTTTGTCAGACGAAACGCGTGGGAGATAAAAACAAGTTTTTACTTTCTCAGTTCGTGCAGCGATGCTCACTAGTCTGTTCCGTCAAAAACGCTTTTAATGTGAAATCACGTCAACCTCGACAGAAAAATTAAGCTCATCCTGTCATAATCAATGGTTTGATACTGTAAGTACCAGTTTAGGTACATCATTGGGCTTTGATCACAATGATAAAAAAAATGTGCGTTTCCTCACGCTTGCCACGTTTATTCTTTGGAAAATTATTTTACTGGAGGGCGATGTCGCTTACCTTGGCGCGTCTTGACTCTGGCCGACGAAAATTATCGAGGTGAACTCCATGAAATTCTAGTCAAATGTTTTAAAAACTTTGTCTACCCTTGATTTGCACGCAGAAAAAAAAGGCAAATTTCGAACGGTATTTCAAAACATTTTATTCATTAGTCAATTTATGAACTGTTCTATAGCAGCCCGAGGAAAAAGCCGGCGTATCGGTCAAATGAATTCCAATTTTTTCAACAAGGAGTTGGTAAGTTCATTTTTCCAAGTAAATTTAAGTGGGGGTCATTTTTTTGTGACAGCCGATCAAAGATAGACATCTCTGAAACGTCTCTGAAACTCTTTTTAAAAAGAGTTTACACTTCCGGTAATATTTTCCTCCTTCTCGCAACAGCGCAACAGACATTGTTAATCCTATGTAGTGTAGGTGTATCAGTTGTATTACGTCTTCATAGTAATGCCATATAAGAAATCGAATGTCTAAAAAGCCCTCAATTCAATCTAACACTCGAATTGATAAAGTCAAGATGGGGCAATTGTCTTGTTCATTTGCAACTAACTGTAGGACCAAATGTTATTTTTCTCGCGCTGGAAAAGGACGGCAACAGCTCATAGCTCTAAATTCGTGGGTATACAGCTTAAAAAAAACATATGAGAGACGTCGGTGTATCCCAAACATGCGTTTCGTCCGAGATGGAGCTTATTCTAGCGCGTATTGGCTTATTTGGAGATTACGAAGGCCGCGATTTCACGATGTACCTCAAATATCGTGCACAACTTGGTGTGAGATTCAGACCTTCGGGTTCGTAAATGCCAGTATCCTCCTCATAAAAATCGGAGACATAAAGTAGGAGAGAGATGAATCTGCAGATGGCAAAAGAAATCAAAGCTGGTGGCGAGTCTTCCTGGTGGCGGCAAGGTGACTGTACACCTAAATAGAACGCCTACTGTAGCTGCTATCTTGGAGTCGGCAATGAATAAGGAAGAAGGGCAAGAAGAGCGCTTATCTGAACATCAGTTTTCCTAGCTGGTGATTTGTGACTGAGATGAACTCTATGTCATATGATTGCTAGGGATACGCAGGTACTGTAGAGGAGCTCACATAGATAGAGGTGGGCGATCCTCCCTCTGACTTAAGAACTACGACAAGTTTATAGCGCAGACCAACTGGCACGGTTTGAAGAACCTCAGGGTCTCACTAGGCTCATCACATTAGAAACCTTCAGCAAACTAATCGTAGAAGCGGGTGGTTATCAGCAACGTGCACAGATTTCTGAACGCGGGTCATCGCGAGAACTATACCCAATCCGTCATAGACGGAACAAGAAAGCGAGATATTCTTGCTAAAAGAAGGATGTATCAAGACGTTTCAGTCATTGGCTGCCATCCAAATGTACCCTGACAAAGACAAACACAGTGAAGCCGACAAAAAAATTCCGCCTAGGATAAGATCAAGAGGAAATGGACTAAGACCGGCTTGCCATTCTATAGGGGATGGCTACGTTCAAGGTCGGACCTCAGGTAAAAATTCTGACGAACAATCCTTAACTAGCTAAGTGGAATTTGGATGGGCTCTTTGGAAAACACAAAAAACAGCCATCTTTTCTCAGAAAGCAGAGAATTATCTCCTAGACGTGTGCTGGGCAAGGGAGGAAACTAGTAAGGCAACCGCCTCTAATGTGATTTCCCAAATATCGAGAGAGTTTTTAGAGACGACACCAGCCAGAAATGTTGTCTAAGACTGACCGGTTGTAATTGATACAGCAGCAAATCGCTCGATACTTTAGCCGGTTATCTGCCGTAACAAAAATTGGTTTATTGATGAGGTCCCCCTCTGTAAATATGAATGAGGAAGATTGATCAAAGATTTTTTTGATGATTTTCAGAGATGAAATGATGGGTTATAAAGGGTAATTAAGATAAGTGTTGTAGCTTTCTGGCAACGGGGGTTATTTGACCTCAAAGTTGTAAAATATTTAGATGAATCCAAAAGTCTAAAAACACAGTCGTATATTTGTCTCTGTTGATTGACAAGCCGTCGGTCAAACTGACTGATGCTCGCAGCAGGCATTAACTAAGGATGTAAAAGTATGTGTGCAAATCCTAAAAGTAATTGGTTAAATACCATCGCAATGATAGCTTCATACATTTTACCTATTTGAAGCGATTTTCTTGGTGAAAACTAAGAAAAAACCGAGGGGGTGGTCTATCCCCCCACAGAAAAAAACCAAAACAGAAACCAGTTTGTCTTTATGAGTTTTGGGGTAGACCCTTTAAACTGGCAAAGTTTCATTGAAATCGGTGAGATGGCATGTAGCACGACTGTCCGGTGCTCTCGTGGACACGCTCTTAACATATCTGACACCTGTGACTCATTGAACTTAAGGAACTAAAATATTCGTGCTGAAATTTTGCTTTGCATTCCGCATTGAGTTCTTCATCCCGTTCAAAATAATATTCTCATCATGATTAATGGAAGTAATGGCGGAGCAGTCAAGAGCTGGATTCAAATGTACATCAGGGTGGTCTTGACCTCTTAATTAAAGTCAATTGAGACAAGATTGAACTCCATTTAACCTCATTTAACCTTAGAGTGTCGAGTTCTTTTTTTTTATTACTATTATTATAGTACAGCTAACATATCTAACCTCTCACAGTTGCCTTAAGGAAAGTTGGATTTATCTCAATGGCTGCTTCTGCATCCCTTAGTGAATCCTGGTGATTTCCTGTTATTGAAATAAATATCTCTGATTAACCATACATGTTGCAAACCAACTACCATTACTATAATTTTGGGAAAAACTTGTGATGCTCGTTGATATCTGGGGTAAGAGGTTACTTCTTTGTGTATTTGAGAGGCCAAGATAAGATGTAAATTTTTCCGGGCATGCATTCAAAATCATCACCTTTTTCAGAAAAATACTACTGACAACTCAATAGCTTCAAAATAGAAAAAGAAAATGCATATTAAGGCTCTCATCATCTTACCAAGTTTAGAATGTGCAATTGCCCTGTTGTTGTGCAGTTTGGCCTTCAGTTCTTTGTCATTGCAGTTCATTTTAATTCCTTTGGTGTAAAAATGAATAGCAGTGATGAAATCTCCTTTCCTGAAGGCCTCATTGCCCTCATTCCTATAAACATCAGCTGTGGCTGCAAAGAAAAAATAAAATAATTCGAAAAAAATTAAAAAATGGGTGTCAAAGTCTGTGGTCGTAGTTAATAATTATTCGTGTATAGTCAGAGCTGCCAAGATCTGGAGATTTAAAATCTGCAGATTTTCAATAGTTATGATGATGCTAACAATGTAGGTGACAACATGGGTAAGAATAATGATGAGAATTATAAGCGTCACTCAATTCGAGGCAAACCCCTGGAGATTCCTAAAATTCCTATTCCCTGGGCAAAATTAATAAATTGTTCAAATGCCCCCAAAATCTTATGTAAAAGGCGAAATAATTAAGAATTTCACTTTCAACTAATTGATCAAGCTTTAAAAACTAATTGACCAAGCTTTAAAACCTAGACCTTGAAGCCTTATTTCTTCTGAGCCATTTGTAAGTGAAAGTACACTATCTACCTTAAACACCTCCATATTCAATGATAATTAACACTTGTACTCTACTGGAAATTAGATGTGACAGTTTTTATTCAAATTCTCTAACGCCAGCCAGGCAGGGTTAAAACCCCCTCCCCCCCACCCTCTTTGGCTTCGATGAAGATCAAATGCCTGTGGGTTGCTCGAGGAGAAGGGAGGGAATGTTGAAGGTTTCAAAGTGATTATGTTTCATTAAAATAGAAAGATGATGGTGATGATGATGGTGATGATGATGGTGATGATGATGGTGATGATGATGATGGTACCTATGATGCAAACTTACACAGTGGATGTTATATGATGATCAAATAAAGTCTTAACTTATTATAACTTTGTGTTATTGCTTTGAACTGTTAGAAAAGAAAATAGCAAAAGTTTCTGTGTCATAGATCTTCTCAATGAACAGCATATTGTAATCATACAAGAGAGTCATGACTGGCCAAATATCCTTTAAAGTGGTCATACACTGTAAATGTCCTTTTCCACATCTGCTTGCATTCTTGAAACTGATCGAATAGAAATTGTTCTAACAATAACTGAAGCCGAAGTTGAACCTAGCTCACCTCGTAAAGTGTCCTCGTCAAAATCTGGTGCATTTTCTTTGTCAGGTAAGTCTTCATTTTCACATGGAACTTTAATTGAACTTCTTCCTGTAGCCATAGCAACTGTAACAAGACTGATGCTTCTTAAAAAGTTGTTCTTTTAAGTCATCCTGGCCTGAAAAAAAGGTGATTGAAAATGGTTTAAACATCAGCTCAACATATTACCCAGTTGCAAAATAAATATTTTTTCCCTTCCGAGAATGGGAGGGATACATAGACACAAAATCAGAAGCCAACTAAGAGCTAATGTCAACATGCATCCGACAAACAGCGGCAAGTCGTCCAAATTCGTTTTCTATCCTACTTTCATATTTTGTAGCCCAATATGTCCTAATAATGGTGGTGCAGTTTTTTTAAAAATATATTTTAGTTTCTGAGAAATGATTTTTTTCGTTCGACCGCTCAAATATGCAAATTTTCACTCTGAATATTAACCGAGTTGTGTGACCTCATGTAACGAATTTACTTGACCTCCGGTATTTCTATCGGCATAATCCTTTGTTTTATCATCTAAACTTAATCCCTTGACATTATTGAGGCTGGCAAAAAATTATTTATTTTTTGGTGAATATTTTTGTCCGACATACTTTTTCTATGTCGAAAAGTAGCATCAAAACAAAGACAGTTTTAACAATGACCAATATGAGAGAATCTACTGAGCTTCTAGCTTTTAAAAGACAAAAGGATGGTTATAAAGTTACTGTAAAAATTTTCTTGTGTAATTGTGTTGTTCTATCGTGAGACGAACTTAATGTCCGGCAAAATTTACTTGCTAGCGACTATGAAATATACATGGTGTGCCTACTTGTCGCCACCTTTTATTGGCATATCGAAGCATAAATCACTACAATTTGTAAAAAAAAATTCTAACATAACACTCTTACCTAGTTTATTTATGATTTTATAAGACCAATAAGCTGTTTTGGTCATTATATTACGCTTGGGTATTACTTTTTGCCGAGAGCCCAGGTTTTACGTTGTGTTTTCCCCTATTCCAGCTATATCAGAAGCTAGTCACGCAATAATTGATACCAACACAAATTAAATAAATATTTACCCTGTGTGAAGATTTTTGTTTATGTTAAATTGGCAATATTACAATATGTCACTTTTGTGGTCAGTAATCGTTGTTTCAGTGGCAGCGTAGCAGTTCAAAGCAGGTTGTTGCTTCAACGCTATTGAAATTTATAGTGTTCTGGCAGGAAAGCAAAGCATGATGCTCTGGGAATAAAAACTCTTTGGGGCCTTTCACATAATATCGGAATGAGTTTTGTTCATAAACGAGTTCATTCCGGTTGCCATATGATACCAGAGTAAAATTATTCCAAACGAGTCATTTCTGAATGAGTTTATTGAGGTTTTCATTCCAGAACGAAACACTTATTCTGGACGACCTTTTGTACCTGTGTAAAGTAAACGCGGTACGACACTCATATCTGTATGAATCCTCTGTAGGAGTGAGGAAAGCATAGAAAAGGGACGTAAATACTTGTTTTTATAATCAAAATTATCTTGCATGTAAACGCGGCATGAAGTTAATTTCATTCGGAAATGAAACCCACTTTGGAAAAACGTAAAAAGGAACCTTATTGACGGACCATTAGATTTTTGATAAAGGGGGGGGGGTCTTTTGCCAATTGCACGATTTTTTTTCTTCCATTAAGCCCGTGCTCGATTTTTTCGGGGGTTATTGCCCAACACCCCAATACCCCCCCTTCCCCCGCATCAAAAATCTACTGGTCCGTCCCTAAGATGCTATCAGGTCCTACAACTTTTCATGTGATGAAAGAATTTGGATATATATGTATTACTCGCGTTGTTGTTGTTGTTTTTTTTACATTACCGAGCAAATTTCAAGTGATAATTTCAGGAAGTAAGAAGCAACAACAAAAGGATTCCTATCCAAGCGAGGTGCCATTTTCAGTCATACCTGGTCGGACACCTTGAAAACAAAGGATGACACGCAAGCAGTTTACTGCAAATTTGACATGAAAATAATTCTGATGCCTCTTTGAAAAGAGAAAAAGGCTTGAACAGTAGACATCGCAAGATCTTTGGCTATGTTACAAAAGAATACTTAATGCACTAGAAGTGCACACATCGAGTTCTGGACTTGAATAGTCTGTTTAACAAATGCAGACGTACAGTTATTTTAATCCCTATCAAATTATGTCAAGACGCACAAAACAAAACAAAAGTACAGCCGTTCTACCTCGAAGCAGGACAGATTTTTTCCGCATAAAAATCTGACAGATCAGCGCCTAAAGTTTTTATAAGTAAATAACCAGTTTACGTGAATTTTACGAGGTGAGACTGACAGCTCGTAGTTGGCAAATCACATCTTTTGTTTTTAGGTGCTGACAGGGTTGGTGGGGGAGAGGTATTTTATGGTAGGTAATTCAAATGTGATTTATTAGAGTGTACACGCAAATACCCTCGTCATAAAATCAGCTGTCCATTGTTTGCAACTCTGCACAATTATCCTGATAATATGCAAAACTTTGTTGGACGATTTCCGCTTGCTGACAAGTCTTTCCACTTGAGACAATTTTACCCCGGGTTTATATTTCCTGTTGTCTTCAGAAGCAATAATAATCTACACAATCTTTACTTCTTACCGATCGCGCCATGTTGTTTTTTCAACCTAACACCTTTGGGCATGCTCCGTAGAACTTTGAGTACACCACAGTCAGGAGGTATGGCACTAACGAAATGACTCGGATTAATAGTAATGTTTTCTTTCCTTCATATTGGACTATTTCCTTCTGTCATTGCAAACTAAACTAATAGATAAATATCCGCAACCCAAAATGCCTTCAATGAAAAACTTGAACGAGTAGCACGTGGTGCACTCGTGATTTTATGTGGAACAAACAAATACAACTAGGCAATCTCATTTCAAATTTTCGTAAAATTTTCGACTCGAGTTATGACGAACAAGAACGAGGAGCATGTGATTCACTCGTTAATTTATGTAGGACAAAAAAAAACAAAGAAGACGATCATTTATTCCAAAATGTATGTGCGAACTGGATTTTCATTTTCCACAGGTATGCTGATAAATATTCAGTTACGCTATGTTCTTAATATAACCTAAATTTTTTCAAAAGAAGTCAAATAATGTGTTAAAGAATTCGTATTTTGATTTGTCGCCTTAAATTTTTCTCTGCCTGAAAATACCTGCCAAGTTTTGTATCATTTAATAAGCAAGGAGCGTTTTACATCTTCCCCTCGAAACATGTGTTTATGACAACTGCTTCCTCTTTCAATTTCTATAATGCGAACAGGATGTAACACGTAGACGGTAGTTTATAATCAAAATAAAAAGGAAAAAGGCTTCAGATTATCTCGTAACACTCAGTTTTCTTAGTTCTCACTAAATACTCTTCTAAAAAAATAGAGTAAGCAGGGACACAGCACTTTCCATCGATAAAATTTTCATAACTTCCTCTTGTCTGCGATCATGTGGCCTAGTGTGTTGTTGCCGGTTCACTTTGCTGAAAGACCCACATGAAACCAAGACCCCACGCCTCATACCGGATTGTCTATATTTCACAATGTACAAAGTTTTTCTTTGTTAATACAAACTGGTAATGTTACTGATGGAACACTGCGAGTGGGTGAGACAAACCACTTAGTTTAATTAATTATTTCAGAGCTTACCTTAAAACGACGTTTCGTCAACGACGGAGCATTGAATTCGTCCTTAAGAACCTGTTAAATTTGTAAAATTTTGCAAGACCGAAGATATTTTGATGAGGTCTTCAGAAGGTGAATTATAACAAGAACGGTGTCGAGAGGGTACTCTTTTCTTAGTGATCTCACGACGTAGGAGTATTTGATTTTTTTCCTCTTAAATTTAGCTCGCGATAACTTAGAAGCAACGCTTCGAGCTGGGGATGGCGAGCGTTAAAAATTTCTCGCTGCCACCAAAGATGTTCACTCGACCCTGACAGGATGCAAATGACTCACTTTTTGTTTCACGACCATAATTATGTTTTTACCATAGCGTGACATTCTCTCGAAAACCAAAAGTTAATGACACATTGTGAACTTTCCCGAGAAAATGAGTCATAAATAGTGAATAATTTACGGGTGCGCGTAGATGCGAATTTGGTTGATGGAATACAATTCAAGCACGTGAAAAATTGCCAAATGTTCACGTAGTGCAATGATTGGGTATGTTCTAATGGACTTTGCACGTTGTTTTTATGGTACGTGATGGAACGTGAGTTGTTAGGCGTGTTCTTTGTGCGTCAAGGAGCCGTAAAAATACGTTTGACTTAAAAATAATACAAAAAATGAAATGCGAACCGTTCATGTCCCGATAAATCTCGACCTTAATCAACGAGGCTCTCGCGAAGGCCACAAACCACCACACTTATCAAATGAGCCCAAGATTTCTGGTTAATGTTATTCTTTGTGCACAGCCCCCTGATCCATTACGCATTAATGATACAATATTTTTAGAACGCCCAAAAGGGGTTATGCGCACAACTTAAGGTGCCCGCTCGTTTCATGCCTCTGCGCCTGCGCTGTGGAACAGCTTGCCTGTGCACATCCGCACGATTGATTCGCTAGCGCAAGCAAGCGTTTTAGATTCGCATTACAATCATATCGGCATTTTGTAGCTTATTTATTTACTTTTTATTCATTCATTCTTTCATTATGTATTCATTTACTGTCATTATTTTATTTTAGTATTGTTATTGTAATTATCTATTGTAAATAGCATTTTTATTGTAATTATCTATTGTAAATAGCATTTTTATTGTAAGTATCTATTGTAATATTAGTTTTCTTGGATTGTAAAGCGCCTTTGATCATTCCATAAATGTTAAAGGGCGCTATATAAGTAAATAAATTATTATTATTATTATTATTATTATTATCCATGACATCATCTATAAGAACATAGGTATGCGTAGCATGGGTGGGTCGAGATGGGACGCTTTGTGTACCTAATGTTTTCATTTTTGTAACAGAAAAAGAGCATGACTTTCAAATGGACGAAAATATCGCGTTACTTCACCTTGAGAGAAAGAAAAAACTTAATTAATCTGAACTCACACCACAAGCAGCCCAAGCTCCAGCTGCGAGATGATCATCTCGCGAAATAAGATTCATGGTGATTTTTTCGGATTTTCTTTATCTGGCGGTGACAAACCTGAGTATTTTTATGAGTTGTGCCGTATTTTGACTTCCCCACAGGCTCGTCAAATTCAAACAAGGAGTGAAAGTACTAGGCAATACTACACACCAATGAATAGTCTACTAGGTTATTTATGATCCAACTGCTTTTTTTTCCCGCTAAGTCTTTCTGCTCATTTCTCATAAGGCGGGAAAAGCAAAGTTGATAGAGAAGCGCAGCGTGCGTAGCCGACCGGTTAAACAGGTTTTTTTACAGTACACAATAACCAACTGTACACATGCGCTATATACATGTTTTCGCGTTATTTGAACTCTACCTTGTGCAGTTGGATTATAGAACCAAATTGTCTTGTTGTACCCCTCACTGACGCAGCACCACAATTTCCTTAGAAACTAAACCCATTTATTCATGCGTTGTTGATTACAATACCTGCAGCTGGTGCGAGGCCAAAAGCAACCAAAATATACTTAATAAACTGCGCTTGGAGTAGAAATCTCCCAAAAACTCAGCATACATCGTATACACATACCCTAACAATACTAAAATACTTCTCGAGCGCTTCACATAACATTATTCTCTCACTTTCATACGATCTGATTAGCTATACTTCATTTTTATTATTTCTACATTTTTTTTTATTATTTCTACATTTTTTTTCTTTTTTCCTGAAAAGGAGAGGCGAACATTAATTAATATATATGACATGAACCCCAAAAAATGTTTAGCGAAGACGTACATCAATCAACAAAAAAGTCTTCCTTGGCGTTACTTCCTAGTTCCAGAAAAGAGTATGCGTAGCCTCCATGCTAAAGTTTTAAACTGCTTTCCCCTATGAAGGAGACTGTCAGCGTAGCTCAGCTCAATGAACAATAGCTTTGTAAAATTAGTTTAACACTTTTGCTCTCGTTTTCTACTCACTTTGAATTAGAAATGTGAATTCAAACTTTCTGCGTCCTTAGAGATAGATTGTGAACGCAGTCTTGTCTGGCTACCACGATCACAAAACACCTTAGCGATCTCGTGTTTACCAATTTGTTCACCTTCCCTGGAAATGGTTTCTTGTTGCTGTTCACCTTCCTCGAGTGTAACATCAACGACACAACTGTCTTTTACCGCACCTACAAGAGTGGGCATCTCCACTTGTCCTGTTTGCAGTTGATTATCAAGGACATTCGTCTCAACCATTCCAGTTACTTCCGCCTGCAGGCCACTGAGGGGGAGGAGCAGGGCCAGGAAGCAGAAGAGGGACCACTGTGGATTTTGCTGCCATTCCTTGAAGTATCCTTACAAATATAGGACATACTGAACTAAAAATTAAGGTGTATGGGAATGATTTTGAATTCAGAAAACTATTGATTTACTTTTCAAAAAAATATTTTCAACCTGGCAACAATAGAAGAATAACTTCCATAAAGTAATGACCTAAGCACAAACAGATGACTTTCGCCACCTCAAGTCATAGTGACTCAGAAGAGCTACGATCTCATCTTACTTTATTATTTTACTATTATTTCTTAATCCCGACCGACAAATCAAGAACACTACACAATGACCTGGCCAGGTTTCGAACCCAGACCTCTTGACCCGGAGTCCAGCGCACTAACCATTACGCCATCGTGTCTCCTTCATAGGAGTAAAATCACGTGAGTCTACCTCGTCATCATGTGCACTGACAAAGTCACGTGAGAAAGCACTAACCGCCCAAGAAATCAGTGCATTTTCCCGCCTTGCCTGAGACGGTCGAGAAATACGAAATCCAACTTGGAAATCGAGAAAACCTTTCAACGTCGACGTAAACTGTCATACAATCAAAGAAAAACAGGAGAAACTCTTCTCAGCTACCTTTTCAAAGACCGTCAACATGACAAACAAGCAAAATCCAGAAGAAATATCAGCGCTTGACTCAAGCAAACATGGCGACTCGCCAAACTCACTCGGGAAACCCGACTCTATTATCGAAGCAATCTCGCTTATGACTAAACAACTAGTGTCCTCTATTACCACACTCAACTACTCAATGGACCACTCATTTACTGAGATGAAGGAAACTTTAGGAAACCTCGCATATGTCGAGGAATCTGCCAATGAAGAAGGCTCGGTAAACTCCGACGCGGAGAAAGACCGACAAGGGGCAAACAAGGACAGCGCTAGCACTAGGGACCAAAACCTATCGGGGTCCAGCAACGCTAATAACGTCAACGATCAGCTGACGTTGACAAATAATACCAATCAAACAGACCCTGAGTCCTTCAAAGAGGAAAACTCAACTCTTGCAGGAATTGCGAGTAATTTAAAATTGGGCCAAAAGAAAGCTCCCGCTGTGAATGCACAATTCGCGGGAATACTGAAAGAGGTCATGCGTGTCAAACTTGATGACGATATATTGACAGAAACGAAAAATCGTTATACCAGGCCAGTAAATTGCAAGTGCTTGGAGCCAACCCAGGTTAACCATCTCCTCTGGGATAAATTAAAACATGACACACGCTCAAGTGACTTAAAGCTTCAGCTTATTCAGGCCAATTTACTGAAGGAAATCATTCCCATCGTACTGGTAGTTGAACAACTGGTCAAAGTCCAGGACAAAATATCAGAAGAATTATTGGATATCCCATCTCTAATTAGAACGGCCACTGACTCAGTAGCCTTGCTTGGGGCAGCAAAGTTTGGCCTCAATATGCAAAGAAGAGATAACATAGAACCAGAGCTCAATGCAGACTACAAACATCTATGTTCACCTACAGTGCCATTCACAGATTTCCTATTCGGAGATGACCCTGACCTCTCTAAGCAGCTAAAAGATCTAGCTGAAGCCACTAAGGTTAGCAAGAAAATAAGCAAGAACAGTTAATCAAAACAATACAAACACTTTAAAATGGAATCCTTGAATCAGTTCAGGAACTTACTACACCAGGTTGTTTTATGGCATCAATAGACATCAAAGATGCCTACTATTCAGTACCAATTGCTATAGAGCACCAGAAATTTCTCAGGTTTGTGTGGAGGGACAACCTCTACCAATATGTGTGTCTACCAAATGGGTTAAGCTCTGCACCCCGTATATTTACCAAGCTGCTTAAACCTGTGTTTAAAGTCCTTAGAGAAAAAGGCCTCTTGTCATCTGCATACATAGATGATCTTTATCTGCAAGGAGATACCTTTCATGAGTTTCATGAAAATGCCTTGAACACAGTGCAACTGCTTAGAGATCTTGGAACGTCTTGTCTGCATCCCTCTCAACAACTCGAATATTTAGGCTTTGTCTTAAACTCAGTGTCAATGACGGTACGACTCTCTCATGCTAGAGTTGAGAAGGTGGTCCAAGCATGTGAAAAACCTTCTCAGTAACTCCCATCCCACCATACTTCATCTAGCAGAGGTTATTTGGCCTATGGTCTCCAGCTTCCCCGCCGTGGAACAAGGCCCATTATACTACCGTAGCCTTGACATTGAGAAAATTGAGAGTTTGAGACAAACTAAAGGCAATTTCTCTAGTGAAATATCTCTATCTGTTAATTCAAGAGAGGAACTGCAGTGGTGGATTGCAAACCTACCTTTTTCCTGTAAAGCAATCTCACATGGTGAAGCTGATATAGTAATCCAAACTGATGCCTCTTCTCAAGGTTGGGGAGGGGTGCATGGTGACCAGAGAGCAGGAGACAGATGGACTCTCACAGAAGCACTAAATCACATCAATTACCTTTAAATGTTCGCTATATTTTTATCCCTCAAAGCTTTGTGTGGTGCACACAAAAATAAACACATCCAGGTGCAATGTGACAACACTACTGCAGTGTATTACATAAATAACATAGGTGGAATAAAATCCATTCCATGTAATGAGGTAGCTAAACAAATCTGGGCCCTGTGTATTGCTTATAATAACTGGCTCAGAGCTACATATTTACCTGGATGTAAAAATGTAGAAGCTGATGCAGAATCTAGGGTATTTAATGACCGTACAGAGTGGATGTTAGATCCACAGATATTCAAGAGGATTACCAATAAGTTTGGTAGTCCTGAAATTGACCTCTTTGCATCCCGTTTGAATAAACAATATGCCAAATACTCATCATGGCGTCCACACCCGTGGCAAGCTCAAGGGAGAGTTTACTTGTCATCACTGCTTTTGGTCAATAAGCTCAGTGAAAAGATAAGTAATTTACACTTTTGCACAGTCTTTGATGTCTACTTTTTGAAGCAGTGATCGGCGAAACCCGCTGGTGTGCGCGATTACCAACACTGTCCAACAACACTGTCTACCAACACCGAAAAACAAATGTTATTTTCCATCACGTCCTATCTTTAAAGACATTGCAATTACTGAATATTTAGAGATGTCTGTATGTCATCGTGGTTATCATTCTCATCAAGTTGGAAGTTGTAAGGCAAAATAACAACACCACTTTATGTTTCTGTTAGGCGAGAGCACGTGCGTTATTGCTGAAAGAGGTTTGTTTTAATTATACTCAGTTATTTACCTGCGGATAGGTGTTTTTGGGTTGCTTTTAATAATAGACATATCTCTTTCGAGTGAAAGAAAAGACGTTGCTTCTTTTTTCCGTATCTTGTCTAAACAATTTCTTCACACAGCTGGTTAATAAACAAACATATTATTCCGCCGCTCACGAAAGGGATAAGATATCTTGAAGAGTTTGAACAACTCTCATTTCTGCGATAAAAAATAGCTTAAAAATTAAATCACTCTCTCAGAAAAAATTGAGATTCAGTTTGTTATTAATCATTTTTGGCATTGTATAGGGAAATTAACTTTTTTTGATAGCCATACAAGATCGTAGAAGTTAAGTGACAGTCAAATTTGAAATTTTAATTTAAACCACCTTTAATTTATGCTTTATTAAGCCATTATATTTATAATTGTACATTAATAGCTTGTTAATAATTACACAATTCAGTATTTTACTGCGATGTGATTTAATAATAAACCAGTCTATTATTATCGACCACATAACTCTCGTACTAAGATAATGGCAATAAAACGTCACAGATTGCTCAGTTGCATATTAAGTTAGGTTTTTCAATCTCCATCACATACGATATTTAATACTAATCCACGCAGGCTTAACTCACTGATCAATAGAAACCTTCCCTTGATTTATTCAGTCACACTGTGCGCTCAATATTTGATGTTTGTGTACAACCAGTGAATTCCCATAACACACCGAAAAAGTTGCCGTCAAAGCGTCTTTTTTGATCTGATTTTTTTGTTTCTGAAAGGATTTGCTACAAGGAAAGACAATGTCGCAAGAATAGTTAAATATCATATTTTTTTTTTAGCTACATCGATTTTTGAAAGAAAAAAAATTAAAATAAAAGATTAAAAGGTCAAGTATGAGGATGATGAGAACAATTTATGGATGACTTTCAACGTTGTGTCTGCTGTTGTTATTGCCATTTTGGCGCCGAAAGAAAGTAATCTTGCGCAAGAGGGCCTTGTACTCTCGCCTGAACTGTCTGTTCATGATACCGTAAATGAATGGGTTGATAGTGCTACTCAGATAGGCCAAGAACGCGTACGTCAAGTAAACCTGTCGTGGTATCTTGGGTTCTCCGCGCGCGGCGTCCACGTTATCCACAACGGAGATAGGGAGCCAGCAACACGCGAAGCCAAGCAGAACTGCTACTAAAGTTTTCGTTACTTTTGCTTCTTCCACATTCGCGCGGAGTTGACTGAGGTTAACACCTAGACAGAAAACACGATTTGATCTTGAAACTGAGCGGAACACTTTGACATAGCAGACCGCTATGATTGTTAAGGGTGCTGCGATGTAAACACATTCGATTGTAATAGTGTAAGCCATGTTGCTTTCAAACGTGTACAAACACATTGCTTTTCCAGGCTGGAATTTAAAGCTATTTTTGCCCTCAAAGGAAAACGGGGGCACAGATCCAGCGAAAGCCAGGCACCACACAATGACAATGTATATCAACGCTCTTTTCTTCTTAAACAACAAGAGATACTTCTCTGGTTTTACAACGCAGAAGAATCGGTTGACCGCAATGATACCCATGGTATCCATAGCGACAATTCCGAAAGTCAGTGCGGCAAAACCTTGAAAGAGACAGAAAGATTCGCCAAATATCCACCGGCCATGGAACAGAGTAACAACTGTAAAAGGCATACAGCAGATACACATTAGAATATCGCTCACAGCTAGTGCTATCACGAACATGTTGGGAATTGTTCGCAGCCTGCGCTTTCTGTACACGGCGTAAAAAGTGAGAAAATTTCCGAAGACAGCCACAACATTGGTAAAAGCAAACAAAACTGTTTCAGTCCAAACTAACGCCTCCTCTCTTGTGGCAAGCTCAAGGGAGAGTTTACTTGTCATCACCGCTTTTGGTCAATAAGCTCGAGCTCGGCGAAAAGATAAGTAACTCAGTTAAACTTCTGCACAGTCTTTGTTGTCGACTTTTTGAAGCACTGATCGGCGAAACCCGCTGGTGTGCGCGATTACCAACACTGTCTACCAACACCGAAAAAAAAATGTTGTTTTTCATCACATCTTATCTTTAAACGCATTGCAATTAATGAATATTAAAAGATGTCTGTATGTCATCGTTGTTATCATTCTCATCAAGTTGGAAGTTGTAGGGCCAAATTACAACTCTTTCTGTTCGGCGAGAGCTCGTGCAGTATGTCGTTGTTGCTTAAAAAGGTTTATTATATTTGAACTATGTGATTTACTTCCGGATAAGTGTTGTTGAATTGCTTTTAATAATCGACATATCTCTTTCGAGTAAAGAAAAGATGTTACTTCTATTTTTCCGTATCTTATCTGTACAATCTCTTCACGCTGCTGGTCAATAAGCTAACACATTATTCCGCCGCTCACGAAAGGGATAAGATATCTTGAGGAGTTTTAACAACTCTCATTTCTGCAATAAAAAATATCTGGAGAAAAACTAAAACCCTTTCTCAGAAAAAAATTGAAGTCCATTCTGTTATTAACAATTTTCGGCATCGTATGGGGGAACTAATTTTTTTTTGGATGAGCATATAAGATCGCGGAGGTTAAGTGACAGTCAAATTTGAAATTATAATTTAAGCCACTCCAAATTTCTGCTTAAATTAAAAACCTTTGTTCTAAGACCGAGAGCATACTATTAATAAGAACATCTTGTTATCAAAAAACGAAGCGGAAAAGTCAATCTAAGCTCTAAATTAACCATAAGTTTACAGCCTTCTTACATTTATTCGCGTATCCAGAACAAAAGAAGTTAGAAAAATCGTCGGCTTAGACTTATTCTGTAATATAACAACGTACTAAATAGTAATTTAGTCGTTTAACTTAAACTCATGAAATTCAATCATAATTCTTTGTCGAATGTCTTAAAACGAAGATTGTAAAGCTACAAGTAAACAGAAACATTATCTTGTAGACAACACTCATCGAAAAAACTGTTCTAGCGGTTCTAGAAGAATATTAAAGTTTCACTTGAAAAATATCTCCCTGATAAAGGTTTGGAAACCAATTATACGAGTCGGAAACTCTTCAATATCACTGAAATCGCTTCCTGAAACAAAGAATTGACGCCATCTTCACTTTTAGTTTGGACAAAAAAAAAATTTTTTTTTTTTTTCAATGACAACCGCGTGAATACTATGATCAAATGTGAGCCAAATTTATAGCTTTTCGCGTTTTTTAACGACTAGACATTGTTGAGTCCAGCGCGCAAACCAAAGGGAACTGTGTCTAACACAAAATTTAAGAAGACTGTGAAAGACTGACAATCTGCAATGATCGCCTTCTGTCATTCTCCAGCATTCAGAGCCACATATTAGGGTGAAGACGACACAGCTATAATATAGTTTTAGCTTGGTCTTAATGTTCTACTGCTGGGACCTCTCTACACTGTTGAGCATTCTGACTACATTTATGGCCTTCACTAAGCGGTTCTTGATGTCCTCGTTTGTTCCTTCATCATGTCTGATTGTGTTCCCCCGGTACGTGAATTCCACCGTCGTTGGAAGATCCTCTCTGTTCGCCCTGATCAGCGGTTTTTCCGTCTTGTTTTGGGTTCGTGTAAAGACACTCAGATGTTCAGATGTTCCGATTTTACCAGTAACAAACTCGGACAAAATCTCAGAAAAAAACTACCATACTACACCAGGTCTTGTGCCATTTCAGTTAAGCGTCGTTGTTTTCGTTGTTTGCTCGGCATTTGAAGCCAAAACTCTTCCAGAAAACAGCCTTATACTCTCGTCTGAACCTCTTATCTGTGGCACAATATATGAAGGGGTTTATGGTGTTACTCAAGTAAAGCAAAAAGCCGTATGCTAAGTAAGCTGGTCGTGGTAGCGTTGGCTCTCCGTGCGCGATGTCGATGTTGTCAATGAAGACAATAGGAAGCCAATACCATAACTGCAACCAAACGCTTCGTCACTTTGGCTTCCACCACATTCACCCGAAGGAGTTCTGGATTTTTTTTTTATGAGAAAACACGATTTGATCTTGACACGGTGCGGAACACTTTGACATAGCAGACCGTGATGATAATCAAGGATGTTGTGATAAAACAGCAGTGCATAGAGACTGAGTAAGCAATGGTACTTTCAACTTTGAACGAACACATTCCTTTTCCAGGCTGGAACTCAACACTGCCATTTGTGAAGAGTAATGTGGGAGCAGATCCATAACGAAAAGAAAATTGAATAAGAAAGCATGTGTATGACTCGTTGCATTTACCTGATACAGTTTATAGCGCCGCTGAAAATATATTTAGGGCGCAGTTCCCCATGCCACGAGCGTTACTTGCAGTTTTTTTTGTTTGTTTGTTTTTTTGCCGTTTTTGCCAAGTTAGTTTCAGCGAAGGATTTTAGGCTGTGTAAGAAGCAATAACTTCGAATTGTCGTCGGATGGATCCTCATTTGTCATTCGTTGTGATTATCCTGTACAAGAACACAAGGAATCAGGACGCATAGAAATTGTTGTGTCGCATTTATTTTGCCAAGCGTAGCTGGCCCCTACAGCATGAAAGAAGAATGAAACAAATGCGGAAAATCTTAGTTTAGACTGAGCAAATTTTTGCCTCAATCATTTGAACAAGTATCAGCCTATTTAATTAATTATAGGGTTTGACGGGAGTAAGTTACTGTAAGTTGAATGCGTTGAACATTTGAACGACAGTTCAGCAGGTTTAATTGAGGACATTTCCGAGAAAAAGTTTACGTCCAATTTTACATATTTCAAAAATCCCAATTCCTCACTTACAGTGGATAATAATGACGACGACGACGTCGAAACTCAAACGTTCAGGTTCCGGCTAAGTTATGATTGAAGAAATTTACTCTAAATGATGATTTTAGATATATGAAATTCATATATTTGCACTGCGGTGAAGAAATGAAATTAGGAGATCCTCGCAGCTAAGAACACTACTGAAACGAGTGGTTGAAAATAGGACCTGAAAAAAATTCAGGCCCGTACGGAATTTGAACCCATGACCTCTGCGATACTCTAATTTGCCGACATGTGTTTTAAGATGTCCCTTTCGATAATCTTTCGTTTGGCCCCAAGCCTCAGAGAAGTCACTGAAGGGCACAGGAAATTAACCTCAATAAGAAAAGTGTAAATGAACAGAGAAAAGTTCTAAAATGATATCCATGTACAAACAAAAATTCATGATTACATAAATAACAGTTTTGCTCGAGAACAAAATTCCTCTTTCAAATCAAATGGGTACTGTCAACTGCTTTGTAAAAGTTAATGCACAGCTATATTTTCCACTCTGTGCATTACCTGATGATATTTTGAAAGTAAAGATCTGTTCGCTACGTTCCTTTCCTTCCCTGAACCTTACCTGTTCCTTCCCGAGCTCTTGGTCCACTGTGTTTGATATTCACTTGATGATGATCATGGACAAGATTTTTCTTGGAACTGATAAGAGGGTAATTCCCCACCAGATGCTGCAATCACTATGAGTGCCTGTCTTTGGGATGCTCCTAATGACTTCCAATTCAAGCCAGTCTACAAACCAACATGGGTTCGTGTAAAGACACTCAGATGTTCCGATTTTACCAGTAACAACCTCGGACAAAATCTCAGAAAAAAACTACCATGCTACACCAGGTCTTTTGCCATTTCAGTTAAGCGTTGTTGTTTTCGTTGTTAGCTCGGCATTTGAAGCCACAACTCTTCCAGAAAACAGCCTTATACTCTCGTCTGAACCTCTTATCTGTGGCACAATATATGAAGGGGTTTATGGTGCTACTCAAGTAAAGCAAAAAGCCGTATGCTAAGTAAGCTGGTCGTGGTAGCGTTGGCTCTCCGTGCGCGATGTCGATGTTGTCAATGATGACAATAGGAAGCGAACAGCATGCAAAGCCTACCATAACTGCAACCAAACGCTTCGTCACTTTGGCTTCCTGCACATTTACCCGAAGGAGTTCTGAATTATTTTCTAATGAGAAAACACGATTTGATCTTGACACGGTGCGGAACACTTTGACATAGCAGACTGTGATGATAATCAAGGGTGTTGTGATAAAACAGCAGTGCATAAAGACAGAGTAAGCAATGTTACTTTCAACTTTGTAAATACACATTGCTTTTCCAGGCTGGAACTCAACGCTGCCATTTTTGAAGAGTAATGTGGGAGCAGATCCAGCCAGAGCCAAGCACCAAACAATGAAAATGTATATCACGGATCTTTACTTCTTAAAGAGCGAGGGATACTTTTCCCGATTAACAACACAGAAATATCGGCTGACTGCAATTGCTGCCATAGTTCCAAGACTACTCGTCCCAAACGCAAAGATATCAAATGCTTGAAAGCGGCAGACCGTTTCATCAAAGATCCATCTACCGTGGAAAAGACTTGCAACTGTAAAAGGCATACAGATAGTAGACATCAGAATATCACTTAGAGCCAGAGCTATCAGGAACATGTTGGGAATCGTGCGCAGCCTGTGGTTTCTGTACACAGCATAAAAAGTGAGAAGATTTCCGAGGATGGCCACAACATTGGTGACAGCAAACAAAACTGTTTCAGTACAAACTAACGCCTCCGTCCTCGTGGCGAGCTCAAGGGAAAGTGTGTTTCTCCTCATCTCCTTTGGTCGATAAGCTCAGCGAAAAGATAAAAAAAAAACTATACCGTTGCGAAGTCTTCGTTGACGACTTTTTGAATCATTAATCGCTAAAACCTTCGGTGCGCGAGCGATTTTGTCTGCTGGGATGAAAACAGATGTCATTCTCTCATAAATCTTATCTTTATACCCATTGCAGTAAATAAATATTGAGCAATATTTAATATTGAACTATGTAATTATATCAACGTCGTTTTCATTTACCGTTGGAAGTTGTAAGGCAAAAAAAGATCGATTTTATATTACTTCGGGAACATCCACGTATTTTTTATCGTTGATGTTAAAAGAGGTTTGTTTTAATTGTTCTCGCTTGTTTAACTTTTATATAAGTGCTAGTGAGTTGCTTTTAATATTTGGTTTATCCCTTTTGAGTGAAAGAAAAGCTATTCACTCTGTTTAGCCATTTCTTGTTCGTACACATCAGCATTTACAGGTTCCTGTTAGTAAACAAACGTTATCCGACGATTTCGTCGGTCACAAAAATGAGAAAATACTTTAGAAAGCTTCAACAATTTTATTTCCTCAAACAAAATTACTGAAAAAAAGAAGAATCACGAAAATCAAAGGAAACTTTGTGATCCAGACTGCAACTTTTGGTAAAAATTTGTTCTTCGGCATAGTAGAGGGGAAGTATTTTCTTTTGATAAGCATATAAGATCGCGGAGGTAGAGTGTCAGTAAAATTTGAAGTTGTTTGAACCACCTCACGTTTCTGCTTGAAACATTTGGAACGTTAATTAAAAACCGTGGGGATGTTGTCTGAACATCTTCTTTCTAAATATTGAAGCCAAAAAGTCATTTTACGTCCTAAATTAACCTTAAGTTGACATAATTCTTTCTCGTGTTGCGGTGGAAACCAACAAGTTTTAACAAGGTTGGCCGAAGATATGAAAATCGTTGCTTTAGCACATTGCTTAACAGTATTTATATCGTTTGAATTCAACTAAATCAACTCATGTCGCAACAATTTTAAAAAATGCATAAAAAGAAACTGTTTTACCTTGGAGAGGACAGAGATGGTCTCTCGCTGATGATACACATAAAAAAAACTGTGGAATACAACTGTTTTTGTATAAAGAGCTAATACCAGCTTGCAGTAATAAAGTTCAAGAAAAAAACTTTTAAGCGTCTTCGCAAAAATCTGCCCTATACCAGCTAAAGCGCTTGAATATTATCAAATAACGGCAAAATTGGACGCGTTTGACATTTCGTCTCTCAATACCAACGCAAAAATTAATTTAATGTGAAAAAAACATGATTTCAAGCTACGTTTCTCGTCACATTTCGTTACCATAGCTACCTACTTGGGCCTTTAACTAACGAAAACATTTCAAAATGCCCTTGAACTCTCTCCTCAGTTGCTCACTCAATGCACTATAAATGAAGAGGGTTGATGGTGCTGCTTCGGTAAGCGAAGAACCCACATGTAAGGGACACTTCTCGCGGCAACGTGAGTTCCACGCGCGAGGCTTCATTCATGTCAATCACATGTGTCGGGGGGAGGGGGGGAAGGTATTGGTTGATGTTTGGGGAGTTACGTAGTTCTCAGGGGAAAGACAGGGGGGATCAGTCGTTGACAACAGAATATAAAGGGTGGAGCCCAAGCCTACAGGAGATTCACTACCATTGACTTTGCAAAATAACTGGCGAAAAAGAACTGGTGACAGCTTCTAAATGAGGTAACAGGAGACTTGTAGTAACTTGAAATAAATCTTAGAGTTCCTGGACTTTTTATGATAATTTTGTCTCGGGTGTAAATCGTCTTACAAAGATAAGTTCACTCTATTATGTCATCGTGAAACCTGATTGTATCGTTCAAAGCATAACGAAAAGAAAGTTGAACAAGAAAGTAGCATGTGTATGATTCGTTGCATTTACCTGATACAGTTTAAAGCGCCGCTGATAATATACTTGTGGCGCAGTTCCCTATGCCGTGAGCGTTGCTTCAGCATTACTTGCAGCTTTTTTTTTTTTTGCCGTTTTTGCCGAGTTAGTTTCAGCGAAGGATTTTAGGCTATGTAAGAAGCAATAGCTTCGAATCGTCGCTGGATGGATCCTTATTGGTCATTCGCTGTGATTATCCTGTACAAGAATACAAGGAATCAGGACACATAAAAGTTTTTGTGTCGCATTTATTTTGCCAAGCGCAGCTGGCTCTAACAGCATGAAAGAAGAATGAAACAAATGCGGAGGAATTGTAACTAGCAATTGAATCCGGAATGGGGAGTCGAAACTATGAAAGGTCCTCAGAAGAACTTTCCGTATGACGACAACATTGATGGAACATTTGTCAGGTGCCCGATTAACAAACCTTATTCCAGGGAATGTAATCATGAGCTGTGTGCACTGAAATCAAATAAAACTTTATAGTCCACTGTGTTTGATATTCACTTGATGATGATCTTGGCCAACATTTTTCTTGGAACTGATAAGAGGGTAACTCCCCGCCAGATGCTGCAATCACTAAGAGTGCCTGTCTTTGGGATCCTCCAAATGACTTCCAGGTTCTTGCAAAGTATTTATTTTCTCACTCTTTTCCGTAATTCAAGCCAGTCTACCTTCAAATATTTCCAATTTTTCAAGTGAAAACCTCAGTTAAAGTCTTAGAAAAAAAAACTACTACTACACCAGATCTTGCACCATTTCAGTTAGGCGTCGTTGTTTTCGTATGTTGGCTCGGCATTTGAAGCTAAAAATCTTCCAGAAAACAGCCTTATACTCTCGTCTGAACCTCTTATCTGTGGCACAATATATAAAGGGGTTTATGGAGCTACTCAAGTAAAGCAAAAAGCTATATGTTAAGTAAGCTGGTCGTGGTAGTGTGGGCTCTCTGTGCGCCATGTCGATGTTGTCGATGATGAAAATAGGAAGCCAACAGCATGCAAAGCCGACTACAACTGCAACCAAACGCTTCGTCACTTTGGTTTCCTCCACTTTCATCCGAAAGAGTTCTGGATTATTTACTGATGAGAAAACACCAAATGGGGTATTAGATACTACTTCAAAACGTCTCGGTTTGATGATGAGTGTCAAATAATGTCGTTAGTCTTTTGTTTCTGATTTTACCAGCAACAACCTCGAACAAAATCTCCGAAAAATCTATTTCCTACCACACTTCTCTGGGTATTTCAGTTAGGCGTCACCGTTCTCCCTGTTGTCTCGGCATTTAAAGGTAAAAATATTCCTCAAAACAACCTTGTACTCTCGCCTGAACCTCTTATCTGTGGCACAATATATGAGTGGGTTTATGGTGCTACTCAGGTAAATTAAGAGGCTGTTAGTCAAGTACACTTGTCGTGGTAGCGTGGGTCCTCCACGTGTCATGTCTATGTTATCAACGACAAAAACAGGAAGCCAACAGCATGCAAAGCCAACCACAACTGCTACCAAACGCTTTGGCTTCTTTAACATTCACCCGAAGAAGTTCCAGGTTATTTTCCAGTGAGGAAACACGATTTGATCTCGACACGGCGCGGAACACTTTGACATAGCAGATCTTGATGATAATCAAGGGTGTTGTGATAAAACAACAAAGGATTGAGGCAGAGTAAGCAATGTTACTTTCAAATTTGTACAGACACATTGCTTTTCCAGGCTGGAATCCAATGCTGTTATTTTTGAAGAGTAATATGGGAGCAGATCCAACCAGAGCTAAACACCAAACGATGAAAATATACATCAAGGCTCTTTTCTTCTTAAACAGCGAGAGATACTTTTCCCAATTAACAACACAGAAATATCGGCTGACTGCAATTGCTGCCATAGTTCCAAGACTACACTTCCCAAACGCAAAGATATCAAATGCTTGAAAGCGGCAGACCGTTTCATGAAAGATCCACCTGCCGTGGAAAAGACTTGCAACTGTAAAAGGCATACGTATATCAGAATATATCTCTCACTGCCAGTGCTATCACGAATATGTTGGGAATCGTGCGTAGTCTGTGGTTATGGTACACGGCGCAAAGAGTGAGGAGATTCCCGAGGATGGCCACAACATTGGTAACAGCAAACAAAACTGTTTCAGTCCAAACTAACGCCTCTTCTCTTGTGGCAAGCTTAAGGGAGAGTTTACTTGTCATCACTGCTTTTGGTCGATAAGCTTATAAGCTTAGATAAGCTTAAGTAACTTACACTTCTGCACAGTCTTTGTTGTCGACTTTTTGAAGCACTGATCGGCGAAACCCTCTGGTGTGCGCGATTACCAACACTGCGTACCAAAACCGAAAATCAAACGTTATTTTCCATCGTATCCTATCTTTAAACACATTGCAATTAATAAATATTAAAAGATGTCTGTATGTCGTCGTTGTTATCATTCTCATCAAGTTGGAAGTTGTAGGACCAAATAACAACTCCATTTTATGTTTCCGGTTCGGCGCGAGCTCGTGCAGTACGTCGCTGTATCTGAAAGAGGTTTCTTTTAATTGTACTCAGTTATTTACCTCCGGATAAGTGTTGTTGAATCGCTTTTAATAATCGACATATCTCTTTCGAGTGAAAGAAAAGATGTTGCTTCTACTTTTCCGTATCTTATCTATACAATCTCTTCACACAGCTGGTTAATAAACAAACATATTATTCCGTCGCGCACGAAAGGGATAAGATATCTTGAAGAGTTTGAACAACTCTCTTTTTCTGCGACATAAAATAGCTAGAAAAAAAAAAAACTCTCTCTCAGGAAAAAATTGAAATTCATTCTGTTATAAATAATTTTAGGCATTGTATAGGGGAACTAATTTTTTTTTTTGATGGCCATAAAAGATCGCAGAAGTTAAATGACAGTCAAATTTGAAATTTTAATTTAAACCACCTTAAATTTATGCTTGAATTAAAAACCTTTATTTTTAAACCGAGAGGATATTGGAAGAATTAATTGTTGTCGAATAAAGAAGCGGAAAAGTCAATCTAAGTTCTAAATTAAGCATTGGTTCGCAGTCTTCTTACATTTATTTGCGTATCCAGAACGAAAGAAGAAGTTAGAAAAATCGTCGGCCTAGAAACTTCCTTAACTGTAATATTACAACGTTCTAGACAGTAATTAAGTTGTGTAAACAGAGATGCTATCTTGTAGACAACACTCATCAGAAATACTACTTTGGCGATTCTACAAAGAAACTCAAAGTTTTATTTGGAAAAACACGCCCTGATAAAGGTTGGAAACCAATCTTATGACTTGGCAAACTCTTCAATATCATTGAAATCACTTCCTGAAACAAAGAATTGACACCATCTTGACTTTCAGTTTTGATAAAAGAAAAACATTATAAGTTTTTTTTTCAATGACAACCGCGTGAATATGATGATCAAATGTCTCACACAAAATTTAAGAAGACTGTGAAAGACTGACAATCTACAAGATCGCCTTCTGACATTCTCCAGCATTCAGAACCATATATCAGGGTGGATAGGACACAGCTATGATATAGTTTTAGCCTGGTGTTGGTGCTCTGCTGCTGGGACCTCTATACATAGTTGAGCATTCTGACTACATTTATGGCCTTCACTAAGCGGTTCTTGATGTCCTTGTTTGCTCTTCCATCATGTCTGACTGTGTTGCCTAGGTACGTGAATTCCCCCGTCGTTGGAAGATCCTCTCTGTTTGCTCTGATCAGCTGGGGGTTTGGGACATTCAGAATCATAACTTCCGTCTTGTTTTAGCCGATCTACGGGCAAATCTGTCGAACAAAGCCACAGAGGCGGGATGTTTTCTCTTGCTTATGATGATAGGTGTGAGATAGCAGCGCCTGGTCATCAGCAAAGTCGAGGTCCTCGTATGCAGAGAATAATGTCTATCGGATGCCTCTGGTCTGGTCTTCAGTTGTTCGCTACAGCACCCAAACAATCGCAATGTTGAAGAAGAGTGCTGACATCACACACCCTTACCTCACTCCAATTGTCACTCTAAAGCTGAGTGTCTTACCTCTGCTCGTGGAGTTGTCGTAAACGCTCTTATTGTGAAGAGATAGACAAGTACACAGTTACGATACAAGAAAACCAATTGCTATCGACCACATAACTCTCGTACTAGGATAATGGCAATAAAACGTGACAGATTGCCTAGTTGCATATTACGTTAGGTTTTTCAATCTTCATCACACACGATATTTAATACTAATCTACGGAGGCTTAACTAACTGACCCATAGAAACTTTCCCTTAATTTATTCAATCACACTGTGCGATTTGATGTTTCCACAAACATCCATCCTCTTTCAGTGAGCCGTAGTCGTCGATGAATACAATTTATGAATTGGAAAACGACGATGAGATTGGCTCTTTTATCTTAGACTTTGGCAATAAAGAAACTAAATTAGGAAATCACAATGCTTTCCGCCTCAATCTAAATATAACTTAATTGAGATCGATCTATTTAGCCGACGCCCTGATTTTCCCTCTCTGTCCCATTATTTTCTCATAAGGTGTGCAATAAGTATATACCGACCTCAGGTTAGTTGGAGTGACTTGCACTGACTCCAGCGGCAGTAGTCCGTGGGGGTTTCGAGAATAGAAAGCCACTCTCTTTATGGTGCAAAAATACATACCCCTCAATTCTCCTTCCAAGCGTTGTGCAAAATAAATTTTAAAAAAACTAAGTTGTAAGTTATGGTAGTTTGAGTTTAATGTTTTATGTTGTAGTTTATAATTATCGCTCAGATCCTCACCTCTTTTGTACCTCTGGGGCGTGCCCCTGGACTGCTTTCTTTCCTGAGTTTCTTTTAAGATCCTCTTCCCTTTTATATTTTAAGACATCACTGAGTGGCGTGAAAATCTAGTTTGAGAATTGTTCTCCATCGTTTTCTTCCTTTTGTTTGTTTTCTGTCGGATTGAACAAGAAATCACTAATAGAAGTTCTCAGCAGAAAATTTCATCGACTCAAACCAAAATAATTTGCTTACACATGACATGAACTAACGCTGATGCGTAAAATAAAATCCCTGCAAAATTTTCTCGCCACAGACATACTTTCATTGCATTATTCGTCAGCATCATGATCACTGTAGAAGCCTGGAGCCTAAGTTTGTAACGTCATTTAAAATTATGTCACATCAAGGAAGAATACAAAGGTAATCTAACAGAGAGAGGTTATATCTCGTCATGTGCTGGAGTATGTAAGAATGACTTAAAAATGACAACCAGTAATTTAACTGTCACAAATCACTTAGTTAAGAATGAAGAATTACTTTTGCTCGTCTGGACGGGCTCATATCATCATTTGACTATTCGAAGCAAAGATATTATGAAAAATTCCTTTTATTGTATTTATTTTCGAACATTTTAGCGCAAATGTCCCTCGGATCAATATTTTCTAGTAGATGGGGCGCTTTTAATTTCCGACTCCACAACTTAGAGAATGAATAAATTAATTCGCCTGAATTCGTGCATTGAGGGATGTCGGAATAACTAAAGAAATATAATTCTTTCTTTCTTTTTGGCAGCTCATTGGCGCATTAAGAGCGTCACAAGGAAGAAAGTGTTTAAACGGTAAGTGTTTTAAATACTCGCCATCTCTGGTTTGTTGTGTTTCATTTCCTAAAAAAAATAATGAATGTAGAGTCTCGAGGTGACACTAGCTTTTCTATTAAAAATATCATACCACTATTAGGATTGGAATCGTTTAAAATGGAGAAATAGGGGAAACAGTATGCTGATCCTAACTGGATGTCATGTTACATGTGAAAGTAGCTTACTAACACATGTCGAATCCAGTGGTACAATTCCTTGGTATATGGGAAGATCTTTGGCGAGATTATTCTTGATGACTTCCATGTTTTTTTATTCTTCGTTCCTCATTAGTTACCAATAGATTTTACCTCTATTTTTAGTTGCATGACGATCGAAACCTCAATTTCGATGGATGATACCCTAAATAATTCATTTAAACTGTCAGTAAACACTAAAAATTTGTTGTTCAGTCGGTGATGGCCATGGTATCGATAAAACACAGCGTTAGAGATACACATCCCATTGGGTAAGCATTGAAAAACCTATTGTTGTATAAATTGTTCCACTGAACTAGAGCAGTAAATGCAACTATGTTCCCCAGCCGAAATGCGTGCACCTTTCAAACTCAATTTGTTTGTTTTCTATAACGTTCAACGACGTTCACCTAAAATGGATCTATATTTCAAGAGTGTTTTTTTCTTTTTCTTTTTCATGTCAATAGGTTACCATAGTGTCTCTGGAGCCCAAACTTTTTTGCAGGAAAAATTCGTCCCCAGATATAACATTCAAAGATTCATATATATAATTTGAAAAATGAGAAGGAAAAAATAGCACATCCGATCCTGAGGAACTGAGAACAATTATTTATAAGTTTACAAAATAGGATCAGTAGCTGTTTATATTTACTGACATTATTTTTACTTTCTAAATCACCTCTGAGCTAACCAGGTTCAGAATAATTTTCATATTTGTGAGAAAGAGGGCTAGTCATCGTATTAATAAAAAATGAGTTTTCCAAATGCAAAACACTGAAATATAACGCGTAAACTTCGCAACTGCGACCGATGTTTATGAATTGTTGATGACTATTGGTGTCTAAAGAATTTGCAGACTTATCATAACGTGTTTGATGTCCTTTAAAAGGTGCCACCTGTTGTTTGCCTATTTCCTATTGCATAAAGAGTTAAGTTACGTCTTAACTAGTGCAATATTTGAACAAGTCGCGAAGAACCGAGTTCCGGTTTAAAAGAAGAACCCGAGGAATGAAAACAATCAATAATTTACTAGACAATGAAAACGTTTTCACGGGCCTTTTAGAGAGCAAACGCCGGAACGCAAACGCAAAAGCACCAGCGCTGTTGCGTGTTTACCCTGTATTCTTGCCGAGGTCATTATTTTGTGCAAAAGTGACTTTAAAATGCAAACGCACGCGCACTATCTTCGTGATAGCACAGTTCTGTTGAAGATGAGGATGGAGATTCACAACACTGTAGCTGTGTCTTGTCAGTGTCTTGATTTCTTTGTACAACTGGCAAAATAGGAGTAAAATTTATTATCCAAAGTAAACGTGAATCGAATTTCAATTATTCAGAATTGATAACGATGATCATGAATGATTTTGTTTCAGACTTTTTGAGTCCAACCCAAGAGTTCAAGACATATTTCCCGCCTTTAAGAGTTTGAAACTTGAAGCCGTAATCAACTCTCGATCTCTGTATCTTCACGTCAGACGAGTCATGACTGCGCTGGAAAATGCTGTGTTTTCTTTGAACGACGCAGAGGTTTTCATCGGATATTTAATGAACTTGGGAGAAAGACATAAACCATGGCCCGTGAGGCTGGAGCATTTCGATATATGTATTCTATTATGCCGATCAAGGCTACTTAGGGGTACATATTGTTGTATAGCGCTGTATTGTGATGTAAATTACAGTAGCGGGAAGTGTAGTGCTATCTAGGAGTACATATTATTGCTTATGATCCATCAAATAATTTTGCTCGCGCGCGATTGGTCTAAACGCAGTAAGTGACTGAATATTCCCTGGCTAAAACTAAGTGATATCCGAGAATATCACCTAAACGATATTCCCCAATTTGCAGACCTTACGTCCACCACGATAAGTCTTCATCTCAAAATTAATGCAATTCAGGGTAATTAGGCATTATCAACTGAATTGATAACGTAAATTGCCCACCGCAAAGAGTTTAAAAGCTCATGTTTCGAGCGTTTGCCCTATGCAATCGCTCTGACGAAGGGCTAACGCTCGAAACGTCAGTTTTTAAACTCTTTGCAGTGGCCAATTTACGTTATCAACTCACTAAATTACCATGTTATACTCTCCCACCGACGCAGCATCACAGGTTTTTTTAGAAACTTAACCTTTTCTTAATTCAATTCAGTGAGCTGTTCATTAACATTTTTCACAAAATATTTGAAGGATTAAAAAACACAATAGCGTCTAATTTGCGCGAAAATATGTACGGATATTTGTCCTTGGATATTATCTGTTCCTCGAAGTTCACAGTTTCCGCATCTTGGAACAGAAACTTCGAGAAAATGACTGCGGCAAATATTCGCACTTATTTTGGCGCCAAATTGGAGCAATTGTTTATATAGCGCTATATGGTGATTTAAAATTCAGTAGAGCGAAGCATAGTGCTATCTAGGGGTACATATTGTTGTGAAGCGTTGTCTAGTTACTGCATTTTACGGATTTACAGTGTTACTCTGGGGTATAATGTTGTATTGTGCTGTATGATGATAAAACTTGCAGTAGAGGGATGTATAGGGACGGGGAAGAGGGGCATATAGGAGTGCGTATTCGAACAGACATGAAGTTCACTAATCAACGGAACGTGTTTGCCCATGATGAATCTCTCAAGTTGTCATCTCTCTAAGCATTATTGTATCTTATCCTTTCTCAATTATTGTTTTGTCAAAACTCTTCCTCAGGGTATTCTCTGCGTCTACATCCGATGGCAGCTACCGACTCAATAGAGTACGGCTGTGGATTGGCCTGCCGCCATCTTGGATTCGCATTGTAGGTGGACCCTGGGCGAGAGTTTGACCCATTCCCAATCACATGATAGAAGAAGCCTTAATTTGGACATTGAGGGACTCGTTTCCGACTAAATGCACTGATTATGTCGCCGAGTCTTGGAGGGAGCTGTTTCGCTTTATAACTGCTATTATGATGAGAGGACTGAGGAGAGCAAGCACTGGCACCCTGTGGACTAGGAATCAATCGAAAGGAAAACTGAGATTTTACTAGAGATGACTTTAAGAGGACACCGTCCCAAAGTGAACATAATACGCATGATAACAACTACTATGGGGGAGTAACGAGGTATATGAGTTGTAAGAAGCCTGACGTTGCGCGAAGATTGAGACGAGTGAAAACTGAAACAGACAGATATCGTCCTCCCTGATGATGCCGTAGAACGGCGAAAGCTCGGAGTGAATAAAGAAAGAACCACAGTAGCACTTAAAGGCTTCATTTGATCAATATCCTAGACATGAAAAAGATGGGAATAAAGGAAAATTGCGATGAAAAAAAAAAAAAAAAAAAAGGAAGGAACCAGAGGAAGGAGAAAAAAAAGGGATGCGCAAATGTGAAAAGGTGTAAAAACTTGTGTGAGGAAAAAGATAAAAAAAGGCGCAGATATGTAACAGTATGAACACGTCCGTCGGCGTTCAAAACCGTGTGGCAATACGGAGAACGATAGACAGTGAAAGAGACACAATCGAAGAGATGACGCGCTTTTGTCAAGTGGGCGGGGGCTTGGAACATGGAATGTTAGTACACTGTTAGCTGCACACATTATCAACTTGGTGCGCGGGTCAAAACAAGTATTGAAGTCCCCATAGGATCTGCTTTCTCTACATCTTACACGCATCCTAAGAATATAAAGACAGACAATGTAAATCAACGCAGTTTTTGTATTTTAGACACTCTATATTTCTCTTACACAAAGAAGTAAAAAAATAAGTACAATAGAAACTGCATTAAACTGTTCAAGGCATTAAGTAAAATATGCGCTAAACGGAGACGCTAAAATGAACCCATTTACTCCCAAGGCTGATCATAATTTTAATTCTCCTCACGGTATTAATACACCGAAAAACATGGAGTCAATAACAGTTAGAGAAAATCCAAACTGGAGGATAATCTTTTACTAGAAACATAATGTTACATCGAATTCTCGGAACAAGCGGCAGCAAAGAGAAACACATTCTTATCTTATTTTTCTTCAGAACTTGGGAGTTCATGAGTTAATTAATGTAAACTAAGATGAATGAACAGTCATCTTCAACTTTAAAAAAAATAGCATCAAAACACTTCACACGAAATACACTGACATTATACAAACCATGTTTAGTTGAAACTGTCCTAGAATGTCTTTAAAATCCTAGTTACATTATATTCAACCACGCATATTATCAGACATCCTCAAATCATGCTGAGATAAATTTAAAGCGATGAAAAAATTTCAAGAGGTGATTTTCAACAATTAGAAGTTTTATCCTGAAGCCCTGAACGTTTTCAACTACGCATTAGGTTTGCATTAATTAATGAGCCTTTTCACCAAAATAATTCCCATTGAGGACTACATGGCTTACGTTAACTGCTTCTCTCGTTTATGAGCGTAAATATTGTCATACTAGAAACAACAAATTCCATGTCACATACAATAAAAGTCACACCTATGGAAACTTTAATTTATAGTGAACTCTGCGTCCCTCTTTCCTAGTTTAGATTACATGGACAATTTTTAGCCTCTCCGTCGTCGTTCTTTAAAACGAACGGAGAAGTGTTTGGTAAAACGGACAAAAATTGGCCAGACTCGTTTGATTGAAAACAGGGTTGTAGCCAGCTTTTTGACTAAATGTAAGCTTCTACCCTCACAAATTTCAGTTTTTGTTTCAACATTTGCAAGAGTCATATTATCTTTTAGTAAAAGTCAAGCGGGCAGAAAACAATTGTAGGCCGGGCCTACGGGACTAGAGGCTGGCTACACCCCTAAAAGTAGGTGTAATGTCTCTAACATATGGTTAGTAAATTTAATAACATCATCTCTGATGTTTACTTCTTCAAATTAAGCTTAGAATGGCAATCTTGGCACTGACAGAACTAGATCGCATTAAAATGGATTGAGTTGAAAATGATAATCAATTTTTTTGTAAAGATGAAGGTAAATTGTAACAAAGTAATTTATGATGTAGAAAACGGTCTAAGATGAATTCACATATTCAATTCACATACATGTTCAATCAAAGTTTTGGAAATAAAATTCGCCAACTTTTGCAAATGACGAATTGTTTCTTTGCTTATCAAAAGCTTAGAGCATAAAGGTAATTAAAATCTGGTGGAAAAGCCCCTGGTTGGGTAAAAGAAATAACCTTTAAATTATTTTCCATACAACTGATTGTAATACAGGAACAGAGCTGAGTGACATGTTGGTGGAAATGGAAACCTCGTTCATAACAGAGGCCTTGTTGCATTTCGTTCTCTTCGCAAGCATTTAAATTTGTTAAAGTAACAAAAAATGACAATTCCACTGATCAAAATATAATGAAATAGACTGGTTTATTTCTTCACCATAGTAAAGTTGCACATCTCAAGTTCCATTTAACAAAAAAGTAAAAAGTAAAGAAAAATAACCAAAAATTGTTTAAAATAGAGAAACATTTAAACCTTCCAAGTTCCTACTTCATTCTTTTGAGATGAAAAATTAAATTTTCTCATTTATTTGATTTTCTATTCAAATTTTCTCTTTCCTTTGCCATCAGGTCAAACTTGAGGTCATCTCCAATCAGCAAAAAGGGCGCCCAGTATTTGATGTCGTGGAACTCATCTGATTCTCTGAGGCTTTTCATGGCCAGGTTCAGTGACTTGCTTGTAGATTTACCTTCTGCAAGGTGTTGATAAAAGCATTTCATGAACTCGAGAGTAGCCTCGTCATCAATCGCCCACAGGGACACCACAACAGACCGAGCACCAGCCCCAATAAAAGCGCGCGCAATGCCAACCACACCTTCAGCCTTGATCTCGCCCCGACCACTGTGGCAGCAACTGAGCACAACAAGTTTAGCGCGAAGTTGAACATTCAACACATCTCGAATCGTTAAAATGTAATCCTCTTTCTTGGTAGGCACAGAAGATATTCGGTCTGGGTCAGGTGTAAGAGCAATTTCGCCAGTTTCCATACATCCGTGTGCCGCAAAGTGAACTAAGGAAACGGAACTGAGTCTTTTCAACACCTCACGTTTCGTGGCTTTTCTGCCAGTGATTGGCGTAATATTCAGAATTTCTCCGATCATTTCTACTTCTTCTTTAGCACACGGAAGCTGCTCGAGGACTTTCTCTCCCTCGCTGTTAGTAACCTCGGATACCCACGGATCTCCTACAAGTAACGCATCACTGCTTTTGTGATAATCATCTGGGCAATCGGCAATGAGTCTAAGACTTGCTAACGATGGAGCGACTCGGATTGTGAACGATTCACACAGATATTTAGAATTACCATCCTTCAATGCAGCGTAAGGAGCGATCCACAGGGGTCCATCAGGAATAATGAGAAGCTCATCCCCTTGAATCAAGTCAGCCACCGGCTTCATAACGATATCATACAAACTGCTCAAGCATCCGTCTTGTTGGAAGTGAGGTTGAGGGTTGGCTTCTTTGGTTTTCTCATCCACTTTTGAACGGCCCTCCCTCAAAGCATCTAAAGATCGATTCTCGCATCTCACATTAGAACGAACACCAAGTTGTGTATAGACACCGAGCATGTACGACTCAAACGACTGGCTAGATCCACTATTCTCTGAAACAAAACCTTTGAGTTTACTTTGTCTTAACTGAACTTGTTTTCCTTCGGACACAACCCAAAGATTGACGTTAGCTTCGTCCACTGCCTGAAAGACAGTGTTTGATGGAACGTTTTTTAAAACTGCGCAATCTTCATCTTCTCCCTTGTGGTGACTTGTTCCACCACGAAAACTGGATTCCATGAGGTCGGTTAGAGCTTGAGCTCGTCCTTTCTCAGCAACAAATAAGGCTTCATCTACATTACCTTGTTCTACGAGAACTCTCCACAAACCCGTATACGCCATTTGATGCTGATTTCGAAAATTAACTTTCCACTCATCTTTAGATTTAAGAAGTACTCTCAAGGAATTGAATAAGTTTATGCTAGCTTGGTAATGTTCAACGGCTTTTGGCAGTCCACAGAAACGCATCCTAATGAACAGTAGGCCATTGCCTCCAAGGATTTGTCTCCTACTTCTTTAGCTATTTTAAGATTTAGGTTATGGTATTCTATGGCTTTTTTTAAATCACCCAGACGGCGATAAGCATTGCCAAGATTGCCATAAGCAGGACCCTCCCCATGCTTGTCTCCTACTTCTTTAGCTATTTTAAGATGTAGGTTGTGGTACTCTATGGCTTTTTTAAAATCACTCAGACTGTGATAAGCATTGCCAAGATTGCCATAAGCACGACCCTCCCCATGCTTGTCTCCTACTCCTTTAGCTATTTTAAGATGTAGGTTGTGGTACTCTATGGCTTTTTTGAAATCACCCAGACTAGAATAAGCATTGCCAAGATTGCCATAAGCACCACCTTCCCCATGCTTGTCTCCTACTTCTTTAGCTATTTTAAGATCTAGGTTGTGGTACTCTATGGCTTTTTTGAAATCACCCAGACTAGAATAAGCATTGCCAAGATTGCCATAAGCACCACCTTCCCCATGCTTGTCTCCTACTTCTTTAGCTATTTTAAGATCTAGGTTGTGGTACTCTATGGCTTTTTTGAAATCACCCAGACGGTGATAAGCATTGCCAAGATTGCCATAAGCACCACCCTCCCCATGCTTGTCTCCTACTTCTTTAGCTATTTTAAGATGTAGGTTGTGGTACTCTATGGCTTTTTTGAAATCACCCAGACTAGAATAAGCATTGCCAAGATTGCCATAAGCACCACCCTCCCCATGCTTGTCTCCTACTTCTTTAGCTATTTTAAGATGTAGGTTGTGGTACTCTATGGCTTTTTTGAAATCGCCCAGACTAGAATAAGCATTGCCAAGATTGCCATAAGCACTACCCTCCCCATGCTTGTCTCCTACTTCTTTGGCTATTTTAAGATGTAGGTTGTGGTACTCTATGGCTTTTTTGAAATCACCCAGACTCTGATAAGCATTGCCAAGATTGCCATAAGCACCACCCTCCCCATGCTTGTCTCCTACTTCTTTAGCTATTTTAAGATCTAGGTTGTGGTACTCTATGGCTTTTTTGAAATCACCCAGACTGTCATAAGCATTGCCAAGATTGCCATAAGCACTACCCTCCCCATGCTTGTCTCCTACTTCTTTAGCTATTTTAAGATGTAGGTTGTGGTACTCTATGGCTTTTTTGAAATCACCCAGACGGTGATAAGCATTGCCAAGATTGCCATAAGCACGACCCTCCCCATGTTTGTCTCCTACTTCTTTAGCTTTTTTAAGATATAGGTTTAGGTACTCTATGGCTTCTTCTCCCCAATTATAGAAGTCTATGACTTTCTTGATATCACCTGAACTTGCGCTAACGTGGTCATGACTAATAGGATCTTTTTCCTCCATGGACTTATCTCCCACTTCTCTGACAGACTGAAGTCTTAATGACAACAAGATCCTATTGTTTTTGTCAATCTTTTTTTATGTTAAGGGTTAAATGTGGAAAAACAAAAAAGATTATGTTTCTGATCATATTGATATGTAATAGTCCATTTTAACATTTGCGTGCTTGGTTCCCAAGCCTCTGAACAAGAGGGATGATAAAGGCTGACCTTGTTATGATAAAAACATTGCTGCTTTTTAAATGCAAACTACTTTGTTATTATCGTTTCTAGATACTGGTCTCTATCACAACAAGGTCACCTTCAGCCTCACTCCAAACTAAGGCTTGGCAACTAAGTACACGACTATAAAATTACCCATTAGGAGGGCTTTGCATGAAAGGTAGATGATTTATCAACATACAGTCTTAAAGTCAGTTGTGAAGTAAATCTACACTTCAAAAAATGTTTTTTCTGTCTACAGCCTCAAAATTTAACGCGAAATATCTAGATTTAATCCTTAGTTTCCAAAAACTGAGCAGCACTTGCTCAATTTTTAAATTAATATAGCTTTAACATCAGACAATTATTTTACAGCAGTGGAAGAAATGAGTCTACAACACAAACACATGTCTTTAAAATTTTTATTTGTCCATAGGAAAGCAGGACGAAAGTTTCCGAGTCTCTAAGTAGTGGAAAAAGGTCGAAGGCAAGAAAATTTGCATAAAATATGTAAACATTACCGAGCTTTTAGTTCTGGCTTGTTTTAGAGAGATCATCTACCCAAGTACTATGTAAAACTGGATTAATATTAGTCTTCTAACCCTTTAACTCCCGTGAGTGACCAAAAGAGAATTTCTCCTTACAATAGCAATACAATATCAATCAGATAAGTGTTGAGAGTAAAAAAAGATATATCAATTTGAAAATAGTTAGTTGATGCGATACTGAATTCTCTGTACTAACATTACAAGAATTGTATGGTTGACAGTAAGGATAATTACAAATTTGTTCTGGGAAATTAAAGGGTTATATAAACTAATGTACCAGTTATTGGCATGGATAGTAGAACTAAGTCAAATTGGCTAAAAGGAGTAATTTCATTAATAAGTCATGAGGTAATAACTTCTCCTATGTTTTTAATCACACACACTTAAAGTATATGAACTGATAAGTTTCCATCATAATTAATACCCTTCTTTGTATTTTCTCCCTTAAAACATCAAATTATGGAAACTTTTTTTTTATACCCACGGTTAAAAATGAAAGATTCCTTCATAGGATACAGCTAGTCCCTTATCACACCAAGTGATTGCTTCTTCAAATCTCTTTAATTCAACACAAGCAGTGGCTCCTGTAGGCAACAACACAAAGAAGCATACTATTACTGTAGCTCAATTCTGAGAAAAGAACCTGAAACCATTGAAATCATTACAGACCAGAAGAAAAAAAAAAGACAAAACAAAACAAAACTAAACGGAAAAGAATAAACAGGCCCTATTAGGTTTCAGTTAGATTTATTTAGCTTTACAGACAACTGAAACTTCTAAGAACACTTAAATTAGGATCAACAACTCCCACAAAAACACTAAGAGTTAGGTAAGTCCTGATCCTTCTTTCTAAAACAACTAGATAGTGACTTAAGAGCGTGTCCACGAGAGCACCGGACAGTCGTGCTACATGCCATCTCACCGATTTCAATGAAACTTTGTCAGTTTAAAGGCTCTACCCCAAAACTCAAAAAAACAGACTGGTTTCTGTTTTGGTTTTTTCCGTGGGGAGATAAACCACCCCCCGGTTTTTCTTGGTTTTCACCAATGAAATCGCTTCAAATAGGTAAAATGTATGAAGCTCTCAATGCGATGGTATTTAACCAATTACTTTGAGGATTTGCACACATATTTTTACATCCTTAGTAAATGGCCGCCGCGAGTATCAGTCAGTTCGATTGACGGCTTGTCAATCAACAGAGGCAAATATACGACAGTATTTTTATACTTTTCGATTCATCTAAATATTTTACAACTTTGAGGTCAAATATCTCCCGTTGCCAGAAAGCTACAACACTAATCTTAATTACTCTTTATAACCCATCATTTCATCTCTGAAAATCATTAAAAAAATCTTTGGGCACTACCGTATTTTTGTCTTGGATACCTTTTAAAATCTGCGACTGTGACAAGTTTCTCTTAACCACACCTGTCACACACTTCTTTCTCCAGGCGGTCACTTGACAAAATAAACCTACATTTTTTAGCTCTTTATACAAGATGATTGATCAAGAAAGGTGAAAAATGTTTAAAACCTTCGAGATTTTTTGTGGGAATGGAAAATTTCACGTTTAGAGAGATGCATGTTGACGAAAAATCAATGGGAAAATCGTTGCGTTTCCTTCTTCAGTCGTTTATTACTTTGAAGATTTGCTAAAATCAGGACATAGGGCTCTTGTACAGAACAAAACATTCATTAGCCTATACTTTGATCGTCTATTATCATTATCGCACAGTTTACAATAAGGAAACTGTAACAGTAGAGGAGATTTTAAAGTCACATGTCGCCTGCTTGTTGACGTACAAGTTCCCGAGGGTAACAACTTCGGCTTTTCCATACCGCGAATGACGGGAAACTCTGCCCCCCTTATTTGATAGGAAATATCAATAGCCCCATAAATTCATTAACTACGCCATGTTTCCAGAAAATAAGACTGGAAAATGTTTTTTCCACTTTCCACCATCAAGAAATTCCACGTATAGAAATAGTATTTGTAGGGTTACTGCGTGACTTTTCATGAGAAGTAAAAATTGTTCATCTTTTCTTTTCAAGAAGACACTTCTAGAAAGTTCTTAATCCTTCTGTTATCTTATTTTCCTGTTTTTTGACTGCAAATATCATTTGCATTTGCTATTATTTTCGCTGATTGTCATGGCCTTTCCTGCGAGCACGTGCGAGCTAGTTCATATACAGGACTCTTTCGAGTTTCTCTGGCTGGTGTCGGGCTTAGGTGTGTAGGTCTGGCTCGAAAGATATCTGCACGCTGCAACACGGGTTCCCATGTTTTCTCCTTTTTCTTCATTTGGATTTTCATTCTCTTGCTTGCATTATCACACATTTATGTTTTTTTATTCCCTCAGTGCGTTCCCTCAGATTTGGAAGTAGGCCATGAAAAGTCAATATTGACCAGAACTGAAATCCTTTTCTATCACTATTTGTTTCAGAGACCCCCGTCATTTGTGACTTTATTTCTCAAGAAAATGTGTTTCTATTTGCTATTTATCTCCATTAGAACATGAAACTAGGTCCCGATAAGTTTTTTTTGTCTCGTGACTCCCAAAAACTGTGTTTGCGACAACATCAATTGAGAAATCGAAGGCAATTACGCCTGAGAAACTCGCTTGTAGCCTTCTACCCGCAGAAGGCAACTCCGTATAATGAAACGTTCTAAGACCTCTATAAACTAGAGACATTGCGTGATGTTGAGGGGTGAAATATTTACCCTAAATCTGTGACCCTCAAACGGATCACGTACTCGTACATGTAACGTCCGGAAAATGTCACGCATGTATAACACCTTAGGCGCACCTGGCGAATTCTATCCATTGGCTTCAATAGCAAAGAGACAACTTATTTACTATTTGTATATGAGAAAGCTTATTTACCCTACTTGAAAAATCCTTGATGAAGTCTACTATTGTCAGACGAAACGCGTGGGAGATAAATACAAGTTTTTACTTTCTCAGTTCGTGCAGCGATGCTTACTAGTTTGTTCCGTCAAAAACGCTTTTAATGTGAAATCACGTCAACCTCGACAGAAAAATTAAGCTCATCCTGTCATAATTAATGGTTTGATACCGTAAGTACCAGTTTAGGTACATCATTGGGCTTTGATCACAATGATAAAAAAAGTGTGCGTTTCCTCACGCTTGCCACGTTTATTCTTTGGAAAATTATTTTACTGGGGGGCGATGTCGCTTACCTTGGCGCGTCTTGACTCTGGCCGACGAAAATTATCGAGGTGAACTCCATGAAATTCTAGTCAAATGTTTTAAAAACTTTGTCTACCCGTGATTTGCACGCAGAAAAAAAAGGCAAATTCCGAACGGTATTTCAAAACATTTTATTCATTAGTCAATTTATGAACTGTTTTATAGCAGCCCGAGGAAAAAGCCGGCGTATCGGTCAAATGAATTCCAATTTTTTCAACAAGGAGTTGGTAAGTTCATTTTTCCAAGTAAATTTAAGTGGGGGTCATTTTTTTGTGACAGCCAATCAAAGATAGACATCTCTGAAACGTCTCTGAAACTCTTTTTAAAAAGAGTTTACACTTCCGGTAATATTTTCCTCCTTCTCGCAACACCGCAACAGTCATTGTTAATCCTATGTAGTGTAGGTGTATCAGTTGTATTACGTCTTCATAGTGCTGCCATATAAGAAATCGAGTGTCTAAAAAGCCCTCAATTCAATCTAACACTCGAATTGATAAAGTCAAGATGGTGCAGTTGTCTTGTTCATTTGCAACTAACTGTAGAACCAAATTTTATTTTTCTCGCGCTGGACAGGGACGGCAACAGCTCATACCTCTAAATTCGTGGGTATACAGCTTAAAAAAAACATTTGAGAGACGTCGGTGTATCCCAAACATGCGTTTCGTCCGAGATGGAGCTTATTCTAGCGCGTATTGGCTTATTTGGAGATTACGAAGGCCGCGATTTCACGATGTACCTCAAATATCGTGCACAACTTGGTGTGAGATTCAGACCTTCAGGTTCGTAAATGCCAGTATCCTCCTCATAAAAATCTGAGACATAAAGTGGGAGAGAGATGAATCCCCAGATGGCAGAAGAAATCTAAGCTGGTGGCGAGTCTTCCTGGTGGCGGCAAGGTGACTGTAAACCTAAATAGAACGCGTACTGTAGCTGCTACCTTAGAGTCGGCAATGAATAAGGAAGAAGGGCAAGAAGAGCGCCTATCTGAACATCAGTTTTCCAAGCTGGTGATTTGTGACTGAGATGAACTTTATATCATATGATTGCTAGGGATACGCAGATACTGTAGAGGCGCTCACATAAATAGAGGTGGGCGATCCTCCCTCTGACTTAAGAACTGCGACAAGTTTATAGCGCAGACCAACTGGCACGGTTTGAAGCACCTCAGGGTCTCACTAGGCTCATCACATTAGAAACCTTCAGCAAACTAATCGTAGAAGCGGGTGGTTATCAGCAACGTGCACAGATTTCTGAACGCGGGTCATCGCGAGAGCTATACCCAATCCGTCATAGACGGAACAAGAAAGCGAGATATGGAAGAAGGATGTATCAAGACGTTTCAGTCATTGGCAGCCATCCAAATGTACCCTGACAAAGACAAACACAGTGAAGCCGACAAAAAAATTCCGCCTATGATAAGATCAAGAGGAAATGGACTAAGACCGGCTTGCCATTCTATAGGGGATGGCTACGTTCAAGGTCGGACCTCAGGTAAAAATTCTGACGAACAATCCTTAACTAGCCAAGTGGACTTTGGATGGGCTCTTTGGAAAACACAAAAAACAGCCACCTTTTCTCAGAAAGCAGAGAATTATCTCTTAGACGTGTGCTGGGCAAGGGAGGAAACTAGTAAGGCAACCGCCTCCAGTGTGATTTCCCAAATATCGAGGGAGTTTAAGAGACGACACCAGCCAGAAATGTTGTCTAAGACTGACCGGTTGATACAGCAGCAAATCGCTCGATACTTCAGCCGGTTGGCCGATGCCAATGATCTAGCTTCAGAATTCGAAACTGAACGAACAAGGCAGAAGATAAGGAGGGACCTTGCAAAATTTAGACGAAGACTGCAGGAGAGGGTACAGCTGCTATTAAGCTAAAAAAAAAAGACATTTGCATCTCACTTTTCTTTCATATTTATTGTCTTTGCTCACGAAAACAACTGGCTATGTCTTAGGATTTCATCAAGGGAGATTTGCAGGAAGCCTACTCGTCAAATTACTGCTGGCTCATTCTTATTTTAAAATTTTACAAGTCAAACCCGGCAACATTCGATCTAGAGAGATGTGGATTTATATGTAGTAATAGAATGCTTGAAAAAAATATGCAGATATTTTACAAACGAAGCAGGCAAATAATCATAGTGAGCTGCAGATTATTCTGAAATTGTTATCTAGCAGACAGCATGAACAACGCGCTTGAATAATTCCTACGGAGAGTCTTCGGGTCACACAACAGATGTTAGCTTAGCGGAGTTCTGCATGGAAATGTTCGATGGCGGTAAGTGACAACGACCACACTATTGAATTTTATTTTCGGGATAGAATCACAGTTTTTAGTCCGAAAGAACTATTGATATTTGCTCTCGAGCGAAAGCGCAGAATTTTTCGTCTGTAAAAGCCGAAGTTGTAGTACACTGGAACATGTAGTAATATCAACCAACACGCAGCATGTGGCTTTAAAATATCCTAAAATGAGCAATGATGATGATAAACAATCAAATTATAGACTAATGAATGTTTTGTGCCGTACAAAAGCCATATCTGCTGATTTTAGCAAATCTTCAAAGTAATAAACGACTGAAGAAAGAAACGCTACGATTTTCCCATTGATTTTTCGTCTACATGCATCTCTCTAAACGTGGAATTCCGTTCCTACAAGAAATCTCGAAAGTTTTTCACATTTTTCACCTTTCTTGAACAACCGTCTTGTATAAAGAACTAAAAAATGTAGGTTTATTTCGTCAAGTGACCGCCTAGAGCAAGAAGTGCGTGACAGGTGTAGTTAAGAGAAACTTGTCACAGTCGCAGATTTTAAAAGGCATCCAAGACAAAAATACGGTAGTGCCCAAAGATTTTTTTGATGACTTTCAGAGATGAAATAATGGGTTATAAAGGGTAATTAAGATTAGTGTTGTAGCTTTCTGGCAACGGGAGATATTTGACCTCAAAGTTGTCAAATATTTGGGTGAATCGAAAAGTCTAAAAACACAGTCGTATATTTGCCTCTGTTGATTGACAAGCCGTCAATCAAACTGACTGATGCTTGCAGCAGACCTTAACAAAGGATGTAAAAATATGTGTGCAAATCCTCAAAGTAATTGGTTAAATACCATCGCAATGAGAGCTTCATATACATTTTACCTATTTGAAGCGATTTTCTTGGTGAAAACTAAGAAAAAAACTAGGGGGTGGTCTATCTTCCCTCAGAAAAAAACCAAAACAGAAACCAGTTTGTCTTTTTGAGTTTTGGGGTAAACCCTTTAAACTGGCAAAGTTTCATTGAAATCGGTGAGATGGTATGTAGCACGACTGACTGGTGCTCTCGTGGACACGCTCTCAACATATCTGACACCTGTGACTCATTGAACTTAAGGAACTAAAATATTCATGCTGAAATTTTGCTTTGCATTCCGCATTGAGTTCTTCATCCCGTTCAAAATAATATTCTCATCATGATTAATGGAAGTAAAGGCGTAGTAGTCAAGAGCTGGATTCAAATGTACATCAGGGGGGTCTTGACCTCTTAATTAAAGTCAATTGAGACAAGATTGCACTCCATTTAACCTCATTTAACCTTAGAGTGTTGAGTTCTTTTTTTTTATTATTATTATAGTACAGCTAACATATCTAACCTCTCACAATTGCCTTAAGGAAAGTTGGATTTAACTCAATAGCTGCTTCTGCATCCCTTAGTGAGTCCTGGTGATTTCCTGTTATTGAAATAAATATCTCTGATTAACCATACATGTTGCAAACCAACTACCATTACTATAATTTTGGGAAAAACTTGCTCGTTGATATCTGGGGTAAGAGGTTACTTCTTTGTATATTTGAGAGGCCAAGATAAGATGTAAATTTTTCCGGGAATGCATTAAAAATCATCACCTTGTTCAGAAAACTACTACAGACAACTCAATAGCTTCAAAATAGAAAAAAAAAGCATATTAAAGCTCTCATCATCTTACCAAGTTTAGAATGTGCAATTGCCCTGTTGTTGTGCAGTTTAGCCTTCAGTTCTTTGTCATTGCAGTTCATTTTAATTCCTTTGGTGTAAAAATGAATAGCATTGATGAAATCTCCTTTCATGAAGGCCTCATTACCCTCATTCCTATAAACATCAGCTGTGGCTGCAAAGAAAAAATAAAATAATTCGAAAAAAATTAATAAATGGGTGTCAAAGTCTGTGATCGTAGTTAATAATTATTCGTGTATAGTCAGAGCTGCCAAGATCTGGAGATTTCAAATCTGCAGATTTTCAATAGTTATGATGATGCTAACAATGTAGGTGACAACATGGGTAAGAATAATGATGAGAATTATAAGCACCACTCAATTCGAGGCAAACCCCTGGAGATTCCTAAAATTCCTATTCCCTGGGCAAAATTAATAAAATGTTCAAATGCCCCACACAATCTTATGTAAAAGGCGAAATAATTAGCAATTTCACTTTCAACTAATTGATCAAGTTTTAAAAACTAATTGACCAAGCTTTAAAACCTAGACCTTGAAGCCTTATTTCTTCTGAGCCATTTGTAAGTGAAAGTACACCATCTACCTTAAACACCTCCATATTCAATGATAATTAACACTTGTACTCTACTGAAAATTAGATGTGACAGTTTTTATTCAAATTCCCTAACGCCAGCCAGGCAGGGTTAAAACCCCCTCCCCCCCCCCACCCTCTTTGGCTTGGATGACGATCAAATGCCTGTGGGTTGCTCGAGGAGAAGGGAGGGAATGTTGAAGGTTTCAAAGTGATTATGTTTCATTAAAATTGAAAGATGATGGTGATGATGATGGTGATGATGATGATGGTAACTATGATGCAAACTTACACAATGGATGTTGTATGATGATCAAATAAAGTCTTAACTTATTATAACTTTGTGTTATTGCTTTGAACTGTTAGAAAAGAAAATAGCAAAAGTTTCTGTGTCATAGATCTTCTCAATGAACAGCATATTGTAATCATACAAGAGAGTCATGACTGGCCAAATATCCTTTAAAGTGGTCATACACTGTAAATGTCCTTTTCCACATCTGCTTGCATTCTTGAAACTGATCGAATAGAAATTGTTCTAACAATAACTGAAGCCGAAGTTGAACCTAGCTCACCTCGTAAAGTGTCCTCGTCAAAATCTGGTGCATTTTCTTTGTCAGGTAAGTCTTCATTTTCACATGGAACTTTAATTGAACTTCTTCCTGTAGCCATAGCAACTGCAACAAGACTGATGCTTCTTAAAAAGTTCTTCTTTTAAGTCATCCTGGCCTGAAAAAAAGGTGATTGAAAATGGTTTAAACATCAGCTCAACATATTACCCAGTTGCAAAATAAATATTTTTTCCCTTCTGAGAATGGGAGGGATACATAGACACAAAATCAGAAGCCAACTAAGAGCTAATGTCAACATGCATCCGACAAACAGCGGCAAGTCGTCCAAATTCGTTTTCTATCCTACTTTCATATTTTGTAGCCCAATATGTCCTAATAATGGTGGTGCAGTTTTTTTAAAAATATATTTTAGTTTCTGAGAAATGATTTTTTTCGTTCGACCGCTCAAATATGCAAATTTTCACTCTGAATATTAACCGAGTTGTGTGACCTCATGTAACGAATTTACTTGACCTCCGGCATTTCTATCGGCATAATCCTTTGTTGTATCATCTAAACTTAATCCCTTGACATTATTGAGGCTGGCAAAAAATTATTTATTTTTTGGTGAATATTTTTGTCCGACATACTTTTTCTATGTCGAAAAGTAGCATCAAAACAAAGACAGTTTTAACAATGACCAATATGAGAGAATCTACTGAGCTTCTAGCTTTTAAAAGACAAAAGGATGGTTATAAAATTAATGTAAAAACTTTCTTGTGTAATTGTGTTGTTCTATCGTGAGACGAACTCAAAGTCCGGCAAAATTTACTTGCTAGCAACTATGAAATATACATGGTGTGCCTACTTGTCGCCACCTTTTATTGGCATATCGAGGCATAAATCACTACAATTTGTAAAAAAATTCTAACATAACACTCTAACCTAGTTTATTTATGATTTTATAAGACCAATAAGCTGTTTTGGTCATTATATTACGCTTGGGTATTACTTTTTGCCGAGAGCCCAGGTTTTACGTTGTGTTTTCCCCTATTCCAGTTATATCAGAAGCTAGTCACGCAATAATTGATACCAACACAAATTAAATAAATATTTACCCTGTGTGAAGATTTTTGTTTATGTTAAATTGACAATATTACAATATGTCACTTTTGTGGTCACTAATCGTTGTTTCAGTGGCAGCGTAGCAGTTCAAAGCGGGTTGTTGCTTCAACGCTATTGAAATTTATAGTGTTCTGGCAGGAAAGCAAAGCATGATGCTCTGGGAATAAAAACTCTTTGGGGCCTTTCACATGATATCGGAATGAGTTTTGTTCATAAACGAGTTCATCCCGGTTGCCACATGATACCAGAGTAAAATTATTCGAAACGAGTCATTTCTGAATGAGTTTATTGAGGTTTTCATTCCAGAACGAAACACTTATTCTGGACGACCTTTTGTACCTGTGTAAAGTAAACGCGGCACGACACTCATATCTGTATGAATCCTCTGTAGGAGCGAAGAAAGCATAGAAAAGGGACGTAAATACTTGTTTTTATAATCAAAATTATCTTCCATGTGAACGCGGCATGAAATTAATTTCATTCGGAAATGAAACCCATTTTGGAAAAACGTAAAAGGTACCTTATTGACGGACCATTAGATTTTTGATGTGGGTAGGGGAGGGGGGGGGGGGTCATTTGCCAATTGCACGATTTGTTTTCTTCCATTAAGCCTGTGCTCGATTTTTTCGGGGGTTATTGCCCAACACCCCAATACCCCCCTCCCCCTGCATCAAAAATCTAATGGTCCGTCCCTAAGATGCTATCAAGTCCTGCAACTTTCTCATGTGATAAAAGAATTTGGATATATCTGTATTACTCGCGTTGTTGTTGTTGTTTTTTTTTTTTTACATTACCGAGCGAATTTCAAGTGATAATTTCAGGAAGTAAGAAGCAACAACAAAAGGATTCCTATCAAAGCGAGGAGCCATTTTCAGTCATACCTGGTCGGACACCTTGAAAACAAAGGATGACACGCAAGCAGTTTACTGCAAATTTGACATGAAAATAATTCTGATGCCTCTTTGAAAAGAGAAAAAGGCTTGAACAGTAGACATCGCAAGATCTTTGGCTATGTTACAAAAGAATACTTAATGCACTAGAAGTGCACACATCGAGTTCTGGACTTGAATAGTCTGTTAACAAATGCAGACGTACAGTTATTATAATCCCTATCAAATTATGTCAAGACGCACAAAACAAAACAAAACGTACAGCCGTCCTGCCTCGAGGCAGGACAGATTTTTTCCGCATAAAAATCTGACAGATTAGCGCCTAAAGTTTTTATAAGTAAATAACCAGTTTACGTGAATTTTACGAGGTGAGACTGACAGCTCGTAGTTGGCAAAAATGGGTGAGGATGCTTGTCGTACCTTTCAGGGGTCAAAATCAGTAATCTGGTACCTTTTATGGTGTCTCCAACTTTAGTGGACTGCCAGAGACTTAGCTGGTACCTTTTAGGGTGTTTTTCGCTCAATAAAATACCTGAAATAAGCATTTAATAAGCACTGGAACGATTTTAATGATCTGACTTGAGCCTCTAGAGCACATCGATAAAGAAGTTCTTATTTTTGAGATTTTTCAATTTTTTTTGTGTTTAAATTGGTAATTTATAGGGGTAAATATCAGTTGTTCCCACTCCCACACGGACTCGCATCCTCGCCTCTTATATATAGGGGATCCCCGGGGGGTGCTGATACGTGCAGCACACTTGAAATTTCGCAAGGACAAATTTTGATGTGATTTTCGGTGGAGAGAAAAAGTTTTGTCAGCGTCTTGTAACTACTATGGAAGGGCCCTTTACCACTGTACTTAATTACGCATCCCACCAGATGGCAGGAAGCCTACAAAGTGTTCAGACATTAGTATAGAAAACTCCGTCTCTGTCTGGATCGATTTTTGAAAATTTTTTTGAAACTCCATCTCTGTCTGGATTTTTGAAAATTTCAAGATTTACAAAAGACAGTCCTAATTGACTGAGATAAATTGGGCAAAAATCATCATCGTATGTTGCAAGTTCATATAATTTGTAACAGCAGCAATTGAAGTTATTTAAATCAGAGGCTGTAGTTAGGTAAAGTCTGTATTTAAGAGTGGCCCATCCAGGCCCTGAGCTCATAGTCCTGGATTCCTCACATGAAGCGACTAGGTATTATTACTCCTCCCTAGACATGATGACAGTCCACCCCATGGTTACCCCCCCCCCCCCTCCCTCTTCCCTCTTGTCATTTCATCAGGTTCCCCTGACTAATTTCTAGTACCCATTTATACTCCTGGGTGGAGAGGGGTACTGTAAGAGTAAAGTGTTCTGCACAAGAACACAACACATTGACTGGAACCCAGACTTCTTGACCCTGAGTCCAGCACAGGCCAGGTTACAAATGCAGACCTCTCGACCCTGACTCCACCTCACTAATCATAAGGCCACCATGTCTCCACAAGAGGAGAGAGTTTATGGTGAATCCCTTCTAATAGGAAACAACTTTTACAAAACCAAAGTAAGATTTTCTTATCTGATTTTTAAATAGGGATTACTGGTCAAAACTTACAAAATATGTAAGTTTTTTATTCAATTTCCTCCAGTTGAACCGACACCATATTTGTGCAGCTGGCAGTTAATTCAACTGGACACTTATGACAGGAAAAAAATGAAATATATACACCAATGCTTGCTGATGTATGTTGATATGGATTTCAATTTGGTACAGGTGCTGATGTTTGTGGTTTACCAGTATATGTATATTAAACTAATTGTTTTTGCAATTATTTCATGTTTACATTGTTTTGTGCACAGAATTGATTTGTCTTTGATGCTAACTTTAATTATCCTGATAATCTAGACTGGTTGTTTTTCAAATATCATAAAATCCTTGCTGGCTGTCTTCACGTAGAAAAAAATTCAAGAAATGTAGAGGAACAAGGAAATCAATTGTTCTGGAATTAAAAATAGCCTGAGATGCATGTACCGTGTAGATTTTTTCCAAAGCCATTACTAACCTCTTACTGACCATTCGAGCACAAGTCTCTACTAGGGAATATTGGCCCATGGTTGCAGCAGTATAGAAATGCCATAGAGCCAATATTTCCCAGTTCAGCTCAAGAAAGCAAGGTAATGGTCATGTACTAATGTCACTTGCACTAAACTAGTGTATTGTGAATTTTCTAGCTTCCAAGTAAAAACATAGGCATGCGTAGCATGCAAGAGTTATTTTTTTTGACCGGGTGGGATGAGATGGGACACCTTGTGTACCAAGTGTTTTCATTTTTGTAACAGAAAAAGAGCATAACTTTATAAAAAACGAAAATGTTGCATTACTTCACCTTAAGAGAAAGAGAGAAAAAACGTAATTTATCTGAACTCACACAGGTATCTTGTGGTCTATTTTCTCTACTGTCGAAATACTTCCGAGCAAAAATGAAATGGATCGGTGCCACGCTTACTGTTTTCTCCTTCGCAGCAGTTGTTTGCTCTCGTCACACAACGCCATCTATTCCCCGACGGAGAGAGAGCGCGTAGCGTGATGAGACCAAATAATAGTTGCGAAAGAGACCGCGCTTACTGCCGTTCCTCTGCCAGAGAGAAAATTCAAATTATTCGTCTACAGTTAGATGCCTGAAAAATATAATTCCATGTAATTTTACCACGAAAAGCAAACTGAAACTCTGTTGTATCTCCAATAGACTCTAACCAAAGGTATATTGCGATCTCGACCAAACGAAGATACAGTTCCCGAGAGAAAAGGATAACATCTGAGAGAGGGCTCCTTGATTGGTTGTTGCCTGTCTGGCCTTTGCCTTCTGTGTGTGAAATTCCTGATAAAATGCAGGTTGTTCACAAGGAATAAACACGCAATTGGATCAAGTCCAAGGTAGTTAAAAGCTGAGTTTATTCGTAGAAAAAGTTAAAACGTGGGATAATTGCGTGAAAAGTTCACTATCAGTAGCATTTAGTGTAAATTTTTTCCAGTGGGGTTGGATATTGCGGTTAGAATACGTGATTAAATGCAAATTGTTTACAAGGAAATGACACATGGTGGAGCGAAGTATAATTTGGCAAAATTGGCAAGAACTTTGAAGATCCTTGAAGATCCTGGCAAGAAAATGAAAGATCCTTGAAGATCTTAACAAGAAAATGAAAGATCCTTGAAGATCTTAGCAAGAAAATGAAAGATCCTGGAAGATCTTAAGAAGAATTTTGAAGATCTTTAAAGGTTCTCATAAAGATCGTGTAGGAACGTTAAAGATCCTTCAAAGATTTTCACCAGGGATGTCATAACAAGGCGAAAAATATAGAAAACGCTCGCCGCATCCGCACTTCTTTTTCGTTGTTTTGGTAGCCACTTTGGAAATTTAGCAAGGTATTTTATGGTAGGTAATTCAAATGTGATTTATTATGGTGTACACGCAAATACGCTCGTCATAAAATCAGCTGTCCATTGTTTGCAACTCTGCACAATTATCATGATAATATGCGAAACTTTGTCCGACGATTTCCGCTTGCTGACAAGTCTTTCCACTTGATACAATTTTATCCCGGGTTTATATTTCCTGTTGTCTTTCGAAGCAATAATAATCTACAAGATCTTTACTTCTTACCGATCGCGCCATGTTGTTTTTTCAACCTAACACCTTCGGGCATGCTCCGTAGAACTTTGAGTACACCACAGTCAGGAGGTATGGCACTAACGAAATGACTCGGATTAATAGTAATGTTTTCTTTCTTTCATATTGGACTATTTCCTTCTGTCATTGCAAACTAAACTAATAGATACGCCAGCCAAAATGCCTTCAATGAAAAACTCGAACAAGTAGCACGTGGTGCACTCATGATTTTATGTGGAACAAAGAAATACAATCAGGCAATCTCATTTCAAATTTTCGTAAAATTTTCGACTCGAGTTATGACGAATAAGAACGAGGAGCATGTGATTCACTTGTTAATTTATGTAGGACAAAAACAAAACAAAGAAGACGATCATTTATTCCAAAATGTACGTGCGAACTGGATTTCAGCTTATTTTCATTTTCCAAAGGTATGCTGATAAATATTCAGTTACGCTGTGTTCTTAATATAACCTAAATTTTTTCAAAAGAAGTCAAATAATGTGTTAAAGAATTCGTATTTTGATTTGTCGCCTTAAATTTTTCTCTGCCTGAAAATACCTGCCAAGTTTTGTATCATTTAATAAGCAAGGAGTGTTTTACATCTTCCCCTCGAAACATGTGTTTATGACAACTGCTTCCTCTTTCAATTTCTATAATGCGAACAGGATGTAACACGTAGACGGTAGTTTATAATCAAAATAAAAAGGAAAAAGGCTTCACATTATCTCGAAACACTGAGTTTTCTTAGTTCTCACTAAATACTCTTCTAAAAAAATAGAGTAAGCAGGGACACAGCACTTTCGATCGAGAAAATTTTCATAACTTCCTCTTGTCTGCGATCATATGGCCAAGTGTGTTGTTGCCAGTTAACTTTGCTGAAAGACCCACGTGAAACCAAGACACCACGCCTCATACCGGATTGTCTATATTTTACAATGTACAAAGTTTTTCTTTGTTGATACAAACTGGCAATGTTACTGATGGAACACTGCGAGTGGGTGAGAAAAACCACTTGGTTTAATTAATTATTTCAGAGCTTACCTTAAAACGACGTTTCGTCAACGACGGAGCGTTGAATTCGTCCTTAAGAACCTGTTAAATTTGTAAAATTTTGCAAGACCGAAGATATTTTGATGAGGTCTTCAGAAGGTGAATTATAACAAGAACGGTGTCGAGAGGGTACTCTTTTCTTAGTGATCTCACGACGTAAGAGTATTTGATTTTTTCCTCTTAAATTTAGCTCGCGATAACTTAGAAGCAACGCTTCGAGCTGGGGATGGCGAGCGTTAAAAATTTCTCGCTGCCACCAAAGATGTTCACTCGACCGTGACAGGATGCAAATGACTCACTTTTTGTTTCACGACCATAATGATGTTTTTACCAAAGCGTGACATTCTCTGGAAAACCAAAAGTTAATGACTCATTGTGAACTTTCCCGAGAAAATGAGTCATAGATAGTGAACAATTCACGGGCGCGCGTAGATGCGAATTTGGTTGATGGAATACAATTCAAGCACGTGAAAAATTGCCAAATGTTCACGTAGTGCGATGATTGGGTATGTTCTAATGGACTTTGCACGTTGTTTTTATGGTACATGATGGAACGTGAGATGTTAGGCGTGTTCTTTGTGCGTCAAGGAGCCGTAAAAACACGTTTGACTTAAAAATAATACAAAAAATGAAATGCGAACCTTTCATGTCCCGATAAATCTCGACCTTAATCAACGAGGCTCTCGCGAAGGCCACAAACCACCACACTTATCATCTGAGCCCAAGATTTCTGGTTAATGTTATTCTTTGTGCACAGCCCCCTGATCCATGGCATCATTTATAGGAACATTGGTATGCGTAGCATGGGTGGGTCGAGATGGGACACTTTGTGTACTTAATGTTTTCATTTTTGTAACAGAAAAAGAGCATGACTTTCAAACGGACGAAAATATCGCGTTACTTCACCTTGAGAGAAAGAAAAAACTTACTTTATCTGAACTCACACCACAAGCAGCCCAAGCTCCAGCTGCGAGATGATCATCTCGCGAAATAAGATTCATGGTGATTTTTTCGGATTTTCTTTATCTGGCGGTGGCAAACCTGAGTATTTTTATGAGTTGTGCCGTATTTTGACTTCCCCATAGGATCGTCAAATTCAAACAAGGAGTGAAAGTACAAGGCAATACTACAAACCAATGAATAGTCTACTAGGTTATTTATGATCCAACTGCTTTTCTTTTCCGCTAAGTCTTTCTGCTCATTTCTCAGAAGGCGGGAAAAGCAAAGTTGATAGAGAAGCGCAGCGTGCGTAGCCGACCGGTTAAACAGGTTTTTTTACAGTACACAATAACCAACTGTACACATGCGCTATATACATATTTTCGCGTTATTTGAACTCTACCTTGTGCAGTTGGATTATAGAACCAAATCGTCTTGATGTACCCCTCACTGACGCAGCACCACAATTTCCTTAGAGACTAAACCCATTTATTCATGCGTTGTTGATTACAATGCCTGCAGCTGGTGCGAGGCAAAAAGCAACCAAAATATACTTAATAAACTGCGCTTGGAGCAGAAATCTCCCAAAAACTCAGCATACTTCGTATAAACATACCCTAACAATACTAAAATACTTCTCGAGCGCTTCACATAACATTATTCTCTCACTTTCATACGATCTGATCAGCTATACTTCATTTTTATTATTTCTACATTTTTTTTTTATTATTTTACGTTTTTCCAGTCTATCGAGTTCATGTTCCATACAAAGCCGTTTTCTTCTTGATTTGCGTTCTTTGTTTGAAAGAAATTTGATCATATGAATTAACGTTTAAGCGTTTGACGAAAATGAAATACCCTATGCATAAATCAAATGATTGAACAGCTCGTTAAAAGGAAATGTGTAGCAGCGAGAGAGGAGAATTAACAATCAGATCTTGGGAGTTAAGGGGTTTACGTCTTTTGGAGTGATAGAATTATCATTAGCTCTTCGGATTAGACAGAGATACTCTACCACATTAATTAATTAAATCGTTTTGTAAAGAAGCCTTCGACGGTGGCATATATGCGTTGATAACGAAAATTTGAAAAGGAGAGGCGAACATTAATTAATATGACATGAGCCCCAAAAAATGTTTAGCGAAGACGTACATCAATCAACAAAAAAGTCTTCCTCGGCGTTACTTCCCAGTTCCCAGAAAAGAGTATGCGTAGCCTCCATGCTAAAGTTTTGAACTGCTTTCCCCTATGAAGGAGACTGTCAGCGTAGCTCAGCTCAATGAACAATAGCTTTGTAAAATTAGTTTAACACTTTTGCTCTCGTTTTCTACTCACTTTGAATTAGAAATGTGAATTCAAACTTTCTGCGCCCTTAGAGATAGATTGTTAACGTAGTCTTGTCTGGCTACCACGATCACAAAACACCTTAGCGATCTCGTGTTTACCAATTTGTTCACCTTCCCTGGAAATGGTTTCTTGTTGCTGTTCAGCTTCCTCGAGTGTAACATCAACGCCACAACTGTCTTTTACCGCACCTACAAAAGTGGGCATCTCCACTTGTCCTGTTTGCAGTTGATTATCAAGGACATTCGTCTCAACCATTCCAGTTACTTCCGCCTGCAGGTCACTGAGGGGGAGGAGCAGGGCCAGGAAGCAGGACAGGGACCACTGTGGATTTTGCTGCCATTCCTTGAAGCATCCTTACAAATGTAGGACATACTGAACTAAAAATTAAGATGTATGGGAATGATTTTGAATTCAGAAAACTATTGATTTACTTTTCAAAAAAATATTTTCGACCGTAGCAACAATAGAAGAATATCTTCCATAAAGTAATGACATAAGCACACACAGATGACTTTCGCCACCTCAAGTCATAGTGACTCAGAAGAGCTACGATCTCATCTTACTTTATTATTTTACTATTATTTCTTAATCCCGACCGACAAACCAAGAACACTACACAATGACCTGGCCAGGTTTCGAACCCAGACCTCTTGACCCGGAGTCCAGCGCACTAGCCATTAAGCCATCGTGTCTCCCTCATAGGAGTAAAATCACGTGATTCTGCCTCGTCATCATGTGCACTGACAAAGTCACGTGAGAAAGCACTAACCGCCCAAGAGATCAGTGCATTTTCCCGCCTTACCTAAGACGGTCAAGAATTACGAAATCCAACTTGGAAATCAAGAAAACCTTTCAACGTCGACGTAAACTGTCATACAATCAAAGAAAAACAGGAGAAACTCTTCTCAGCTACCTTTTCAAAGACCGTCAACATGACAAACAAGCAAAATCCAGAAGAAATATCAGCGCTTGACTCAAGCAAACATGGCGACTCGCCAAACTCACTCGGGAAACCCGACTCTATTATCGAAGCAATCTCGCTTATGACTAAACAACTAGTGTCCTCTATTACCACACTCAACTACTCAATGGACCACTCATTTACTGAGATGAAGGAGACTTTAGGAAACCTCGCATATGTCGAGGAATCTGCCAATGAAGAAGGCTCGGTAAACTGGAGCCGGACGCGGAGAAAGACCGACAAGGGGCAAACAAGGACAGCGCTAGCACTAGGGACCAAAACCTATCGGGGTCCAGCAACGCTAATAACGTCAACGATCAGCTGACGTTGAAAAACAATACCAATCAAACAGACCCTGAGTCCTTCCAAGAGGAAAACTCAACTCTTGCAGGAATTGCGAGTAATTTAAAATTGGGCCAAAAGAAAGCTCCCGCTGTGAATGCAGAATTCGCGGGAATACTGAAAGAGGTCATGCGTGTCAAACTTGATGACGATGTATTGACAGAAACGAAAAATCGTTATACCAGGCCAGTAAATTGCAAGTGCTTGGAGCCAACCCAGGCTAACCATCTACTCTGGGATAAATTAAAACATGACACACGCTCAAGTGACTTAAAGCTTCAGCTTATTCAGGCCAATTTACTGAAGGAAATCATTCCCATCGCACTGGTAGTTGAACAACTGGTCAAAGTCCAGGACAAAATATCAGAAGAATTATTGGATATCCCATCTCTAATTAGAACGGCCACTGACTCAGTAGCCTTGCTGGGGTAGCAAATTTTGGCCTCAATATGCAAAGAAGAGATAACATAAAACCAAAGCTCAATGCAGACTACAAACATCTATGTTCACCTACAGTGCCATTCACAGATTTCCTATTCGGAGATGACCCTGACCTCTCTAAGCAGCTAAAAGATCTAGCTGAAGCCACTAAGGTTAGCAAGAAAATAAGCAAGAACAGTTAATCAAAACAAGATTCATACAGAGGTCAAAATTACAGCCATAAGTCCTACAAGAATAATAGAGGCAGGAAGTTTGGTTACATATACTCACAAAATAAACAATTAAACTCAAAAAGGCCCAGCTTCTCAACTCACAAACAAAAGGAGGAGGAGAAGAAGCACAAATAAGGCCTCAAGACCCCTCAACAACAACCGAACAGGTAAAAAACACATTTATTGCTGGCAGGTTGAAAGAGTTTGTCCCAGAATGGCATAAAATAACCTCTGACCCAGAGGTGCCTGACTGGGTACAACATTGTGATATTGAATTTAGTAACAGAGAAATGCTCCCTCTTAGAGGGGGAGTTCATATCTCCAATATTTTGCAGACTGAAAAAGAATAAAATTGATTATCGCATGATCTTGAATCTAAAAGATCTAAACAAGTTTGTTGTATACAAACATTTTAAAATGGAATCCTTAAATCAGTTCAGGAACTTACTACACCAGGTTGTTTTATGGCATCAATAGACATCAAAGATGCCTACTATTCAGTACCAATTGCTATAGAGCACCAGAAATTTCTCAGGTTTGTGTGGAGGGACAACCTCTATCAATATGTGTGTCTACCAAATGGGTAAGCTCTGCACCCCGTATATTTACCAAGCTGCTTAAACCTATGTTTAAAGTCCTTAGAGAAAAAGGCCTCTTGTCATCTGCATACATAGATGATCTTTATCTGCAAGGAGATACCTTTCATGAGTGTCATGAAAATGCCTTGAACACAGGGCAACTGCTTAGAGATCTTGGAACGTCTTGTCTGCATCCCTCTCAACAACTCGAATATTTAGGCTTTGTCCTAAACTCAGTGTCGATGACGGTACGACTCTCTCATGCTAGAGTTGAGAAGGTGGTCCAAGCATGTGAAAAGCTTCTCAGTAACTCCCATCCCACCACACTTCATCTAGCAGAGGTTATTTGGCTTATGGTCTCCAGCTTCCCCGCCGTGGAACATGGCCCATTATACTACCGTAGCCTCGCTATATTTTTATCCCTCAAAGCTTTGTGTGGTGCACACAAAAATAAACACATCCAGGTGCAATGTGACAACACTACTGCAGTGTATTACATAAATAACATGGGTGGAATTAAATCCATTCCATGTAATGAGGTAGCTAAACAAATCTGGGCCCTGTGTATTGCTTATAATAACTGGCTCAGAGCTACATATTTACCTGGATGTAAAAATGTAGAAGCTGATGCAGAATCTAGGGTATTTAATGACCGCACAGAGTGGATGTTAGATCCACAGATATTCAAGAGGATTACCAATAAGTTTGGTAGTCCTGAAATTGACCTCTTTGCATCCCGTTTGAATAAACAATATGCCAAATACTCATCATGGCGTCCAGACCCGGAAGCTTTGTTCGTGGATGCATTTTCTGTAAATTGGAATAATTTATTCTTTTATGCATTTCCTCCTTTTAGTCTAATTGGGAGATGTCTGGAGAAATTACATGCAAACCAAGCAGAGGGCATTCTTATAGTGCCACGGTGGATGAGCCAAAGCTGGTTCCCCAAACTACTCAGACTGCTGGTGGAGATATCCATTGTTATTCACCCCAAGAAAGAGACAGTACGATTCGCCAAATATCCACCGGCCATGGAACAGAGTGACTACTGTAAAAGGCATACAGCAGGTACACATCAGAACATCGCTCACAGCCAGAGCTATTACGAACATGTTGGTGATTGTTCGCAGCCTGTGGTTTCTGTACACGGCGTGAAAAGTGAGAAGATTTCCGAAGACAGCCATAACATTAGTAAAAGCAAACAGAACTGTTTCAGTCCAAACTAACGCCTCCTCCCTTGTGGCAAGCTCAAGGGAGAGTTTACTCGTCATCACTGCTTTTGGTCAATAAGCTCAGTGAAAAGATAACTAATTTACACTTTTGCACAGTCTTTGATGTCTACTTTTTGAAGCAGTGATCGGCGAAACCCGCTGGTGTGCGCGATTACCAACACTGTCTACCAACACCGAAAAACAAATGTTATTTTCCATCACGTCCTATCTTTAAATACATTGCAATTAATGAATATTTAGAGATGTCTGTATGTCATCGTTGTTATCATTCTCATCAAGTTGGAAGTTGTAGGGCAAAATAACAACGCCACCTTATGTTTCTGTTAGGCGAGAGCACGTGCGTTGTTGTTGAAAGAGGTTTGTTTTAATTATACTCAGTTTTTTACCTGCGGATAGGTGTTTTTGGGTCGCTTTTAATAATAGATATATCTCTTTCGAGTGAAAGAAAAGACGTTGCTTCTATTTTTCCGTATCTTGTCTAAACAATTTCTTTACACAGCTGGTCAATAAACATATTATTCCGCCGCTCACGAAAGGGATAAGATATCTTGAAGAGTTTGAACAGCTCTCATTTCTGCGATAAAAAATAGCTTAAAAATTAAATCACTCTCTCAGAAAAAATTGAGATTCAGTTTGTTATTAATAATTTTTGGCATTGTATAGGGAAATTAACTTTTTTTGATAGCCATATAAGATCGTAGAAGTTAAGTGACAGTCAAATTTGAAATTTTAATTTAAACCACCTTTAATTTATGCTTGAATTAAAAATTCTAAAACCGAGAGGATATTGGAAGAGCAAATTGTTATCGAATAAAGAAGCGGAAAAGTCAATATAAGCTCTAAATTAAGCATTGGTTCACAGCCTTCTTAAATTTATTTGCGTATCCAGAATGAAAGAGGAAGTTAGAAAAATCGTCGCCTAGAAACTTCCTTAACTGTAATAATTACTAGACAGTAATTAAGTTGAGTAAACAGAGATGTTATCTTGTAGATAACACTCACCAAAAAAACTTCTACAGATAAATTCTACAAATAAAAGTAGTTTTATTTGGAAAAACACGCCCTGATAAAGGTTTGGAAACCAATTTTGTGACTCGGCAAACTCTTCAATATCACTGAAATAACTTCCTGAAACAAAGAATCGACACCATCTTGACTTTTACTTTGGATAAAAGAAAAATAATTCATTTTTTTTTCAATGACAACCGCGTGAATATGATGATCAAATGTCTCACACAAAATTTACGAAGACTGTGAAAGACTGTCTATCTGGAAAATCGCCTTCTGTCATTCTCTAACATTCAGAGCCATTTATCAGGGTGGATAGGACACAGCTATGATATAGTTTTAGCCTAGTCTTGGTGCTCTACTGCTGGGACCTCCATACATAGTTGAGCATTCTGACTACATTTATGGCTTTCACTAAGCGGTTCTTGATGTCCTTGTTTACTCTTCCATCATGTATGACTGTGTTGCCTAGGTAAGTGAATTCCCCCGTCGTTAGAAGGTCCTCTCTGTTCGCTCTGATCAGCTGGGGGTTAGGGACATTCAGAATCATAACTTCCGTCTTGTTTTAGCTGATCTACAGGCAAATCTGTTTAACAAGGCCACAGAGACGGGATGTTTTCTCTTGCTTATGATGATAGGTGTGAGATAGCAGCGCCTGGTCATCAGCAAAGTCGAGGTCCTCGTATGCAGAGAATAATGTCTATCGGATGCCTCTGGTTTGGTCTTCAGTTGTTCGCTGCAGCACTCAAACAATCGCAATGTTGAAGAAGAGTGCTGACATCACACACCCTTACCTCACTCCAATTGTCACTCTAAAGCTGAGTGTTCTAACTTCTGCTCGTTAAATTGTCGTAAACGCTCTTATTGAGAAGAAATAGGTAAGTACAATTATAATACAAGACAACCAGTTGCTGTTTGACCTCTATCAGGGAACACCACGGAGACATTACAAAGTCTTTATTTAGATCAATCAGTGAGAATCAGGACAGTAAACTACATCACCTAATTCCTGAAGCCTACAGCCCTCATTATAATTTCAGGCGCCAAAAAACGTACAATGTACCAGCAGCCAAGACAAAGCGTTTTGCTAATTCGATTTTCGTGAAGTGTGCGGCTGTAACCAACTCAAGTTTGAGATGAATGAGAACCCCTTTTAACAAAACTTTAAGCCATTATATTTATAATTGTACATTAGTAGCTTGTAAATAATTACGCAATTCAGTATTTTACTGCGATGTGATTTAATAATAAACCAGTCTATTATCCAGTCTATTATTATCGACCACATAACTCTCGTACTAGGATAATGGCAATAAAACGTCACAGATTGCTTAGTTGCATATTAAGTTAAGTTTTTCAATCTCCATCACATACGATATTTAATACTAATCCACGCAGGCTTAACTCACTGATCAATAGAAACGTTCCCTTGATTTATTCAGTCACACTGTGCGCTCAATATTTGATGTTTGTGTACAATCAGTGAATTCCCATAACACACCGCTGGCCCGCTGTTTTCATATTTGTTTGTTATTGACTTTGATAACCACTCTCTTCTACTCAATAATATTGTAATGATATGAATTTTTGAATAATTATGAATGACAAGAGGGGGAATCAAAAAGAGGAAAAAAAGAAAATAACAGAAAAAGAATAAACATTTTGAAATGAAGCAACAAATAATTAAATTTATCGTTTACTTTTATTGTTGAAAATACTCTAAGAGAGAATCCACTCTCAAAAAGAAAAGCAATAATCCCTCTGTCTTACTTTATTACACACAAAAAGTTGCCGTCAAAGCGTCTTTTTTGATCTGATTTTTTTGTTTCTGAAAGGATTTGCTACAAGGAAAGACAATGTCGCAAGAATAGTTAAATGTCATATTTTTTTATTCAGCTACATCGATTTTTGAAAGAAAAAAAATTAAAATAAAAGATTAAAAGGTCAAGTATGAGGATGATGAGAACAATTCATGGATGACTTTCAACGTTGTGGCTGCTGTTGTTATTGCCATTTTGGCGCCGAAAGAAAGTAATCTTGCGCAAGAGGGCCTTGTACTCTCGCCTAAACTGTCTGTTCATGATACCGTAAATGAATGGTTGATAGTGCTACTCAGATAGGCCAAGAACGCGTACGTCAAGTAAACCTGTCGTGGTATCTTGAGTTCTCCGCGCGCGGCGTCCACGTTATCCACGACGTAGATAGGGAGCCAGCAACACGCGAAGCCAAGCAGAACTGCTACTAAAGTTTTCGTTACTTTTGCTTCTTCCACATTCGCGCGGAGTTGATTGAGGTTAACACCTAGACCGAAAACACGATTTGATCTTGAAACTGAGCGGAACACTTTCACATAGCAGACCGCTATGATTGTTAAGGGTGCTGCGATGTAAACACATTCGATTGTAACAGTGTAAGCCATGTTGCTTTCAAACGTGTACAAACACATTGCTTTTCCAGGCTGGAATTTAAAGCTAGTTTTTCCCTCAAAGGAAAACGGGGGCACAGATCCAGCGAAAGCCAGGCACCACACAATGACAACGTATATCAACGCTCTTTTCTTCTTAAACAACAAGAGATACCTTTCTGGTTTTACAACGCAGAAGAATCGGTTGACCGCAATGATACCTATGGTATCCATAGCGACAATTCCGAAAGTCAGTGCGGCAAAACCTTGAAAGAGACAAAGATTCGCCAAATATCCACCGGCCATGGAACAGAGTGACAACTGTAAAAGGCATACAGCAGGTGCACATAAGAATATCGCTCACAGCCAGAGATATCACGAACATGTTGGGAATTGTTCGCATCCTGGGCTTTCTATACACGGCGTAAAAAGTGAGAAGATTTCCGAAGACAGCCACAACATTGGTAAAAGCAAACAAAACTGTTTCAGTCCAAACTAATGCCTCCTCTCTTGTGGCAAGCTCAAGGGAGAGTTTACTTGTCATCACCGCTTTTGGTCAATAAGCTCGAGCTCGGCGAAAAGATAAGTAACTCAGTTAAACTTCTGCACAGTCTTTGTTGTCGACTTTTTGAAGCACTGATCGGCGAAACCCGCTGGTGTGCGCGATTACCAACACTGTCTACCAACACCGAAAAACAAATGTTATTTTTCATCACATCTTATCTTTAAACGCATTGCAATTAATGAATATTAAAAGATGTCTGTATGTCATCGTTGTTATCATTCTCATCAAGTTGGAAGTTGTAGGGCCAAATGACAACTGTTTCTGTTCGGCGAGAGCTCGTGCAGTATGTCGTTGTTGCTTAAAAAGGTTTATTATAATTGAACTATGTGATTTACTTCCGGATAAGTGTTGTTGAATTGATTTTAATAATCGACATATCTCTCTCGAGTAAAGAAAAGATGTTACTTCTATTTTTCCGTATCTTATCTGTACAATCTCTTCACGCTGCTGGTCAATAAGCTAACATATTATTCCGCCGCTCGCGAAAGGGATAAGATATCTTGAGGAGTTTTAACAACTCTCATTTCTGCAATAAAAAATATCTGGAGAAAAACTAAAACCCTCTCTCAGAAAAAAAATTGAAGTCCATTCTGTTATTAACAATTTTCGGCATCGTATGGGGGAACTAATTTTTTTTTGGATGAGCATATAAGATCGCGGAGGTTAAGTGACAGTCAAATTTGAAATTATAATTTAAGCCGAATGTCTATCCTATCTTTAAACACATTGTCGACTTTTTGAAGCACTGATCGGCGAAACCCTCTGGTGTGCGCGATTACCAACACTGCGTACCAAAACCGAAAATCAAACGTTATTTTCCGTCGTATCCTATCTTTAAACACATTGCAATTAATAAATATTAAAAGATGTCTGTATGTCGTCGTTGTTATCATTCTCATCAAGTTGTTATCAGTCTCATCATCTATGTTTCTGTTCGGCGCGAGCTCGTGCAGTACGTCGTTGTTGCTGAAAGAGGTTTGTTTTAATTGTAATCAGTTATTTACCTCCGGATAAGTATTGTTGAATCGCTTTTAATAATCGACATATGTCTTTTGAGTGAAAGAAAAGATGTTGCTTCTACTTTTCCGTATCTTATCTATACAATCTCTTCACACAGCTGGTTAATAAACAAACATTATTCCGCCGCTCACGAAAGGGATAAGATATCTTGAAGAGTTTGAACAACTCTCATTTCTGCCATAAAAATAGCTGGAATAAAACTAAAACTCTCTCAGAGAAAAAAGAAATTTAAATCCAGTCTGTTATTAGCAATTTTCGGCATAGTATGGGGGAACTAATTTTTTTGATGGCCATATAAGATCGCGGAGGTTAAGTGACAGTCAAATTCGAAATTTTAATTTAAACCACCTTCACTTTCTGCTTACTTTTAAAACCTTTGTTCTAAAACCGAGAGGATATTTTAAGAACATCTTGTTATCAAATAAGGGAGCGGAAAAGTCAATCTTAGCTCTAAATTAACCATAAGTTTACAGACTTCTTACATTTATTCGCGTATCCAAAACGAAAGAAGCTAGAAAAATAGTCGGCTTAGAAACTTCTTAAACTGTAATGTAACAACATACGAAACAGAATTTAAATTCATTGAAATTCAATCATAATTCTTTGTCAAATGTCTTAAAATGAAAATTGTAAAGCTGCGAGTAAAATGGATATCTTGTAGACAACACTCATCAAAAAAGCTGTTCTAGCGGTTCTAGAAGAAAATTAAAATTTCATTTGCAAAATATCTCCTTGATAAAGATTTGGAAACCAATTTTACGAGTCGGCAAACATTTTAATATCACTAAAATCGCTTCCTGAAACAAAGAATTGACGCCATCTTGACTTTTAGTTTGGATAAAAGAAAAAAATTTGTAAGTTTTTTTAATAACAACCGCGTGAATACGATGATCAAATGTGAGCCAAATTTACAGCTTTTCACATTTTTTAACGACCAGACATTGTTGAGTTCAGCGCGCAAACCAAAGGGCGCTGTGTCTAACACAAAATTTAAGGAGACTGTGGAAGACTGACCATCTGTAAGGATCGCCTTCTGGCATTCTCCAGCATTCGGAGCCGCATATTAGGGTGGATAGGGCACAGCTAGGATATAGTTTTAGCCTGAACTTGGTGCTCTACTGCTGGGACCTCCATACATAGTTGAGCATTCTGACTACATTGATGGCGTTCACTAAGCGGTTCTTGATCTCCTTGTTTGCTCGTGAAATTGTCGTAAACGCTCTTAATGAGAAGAAATAGGTAAGTACACAGTAATGATACAAGATTAGCCAATTGCTATCGACCACATAACTGTCGTACTAATCTTAAACAATTTACAATACCAGGGTCCTAAAATTTGGCATTCTCTCCCAATCATGTCGATCACTTGTTTGACTAGCTTTTTTACTTTTAAAAGAAAGATGATTGATTTCTTAATGAAACGAGTCCCAACTGGCCAAGCCGCACATCTACATCCACAACTTAATTACAAACATAATGACAACCGAGGTAGCCTCCCCTATTAGCTTGGTGGTTTCTTGGAGGTCTCCTCGACCTACCATACTGTTAAACCTGTATTAAACCTATCTAAATGTTATATCTCATGTGACTAGTAAAAACACTATGATGATGAAGATGATGAAATATTTGCAGAGACTACCTCTGTGGATGCTGTCAACTGCTTTGTAAAAGTTAACGCACAGCTGTCTTTTCCACTCTATGCGTTGTCTGATAATGTTGTGAAGAGTAGAAGATCTGATCGGTACATCCCTTCCGGTTCCTGAACCTTACTTGTTCCTTCCGGAACTCTTGGTCCACTGTGTTTGATATCCACTTGATGATGATCTCAGCCAAGATTTTTCTTGCAACTGATAAGAAGGTAATTCCCCGCCAGATGCTGCAACCCCTAAGGGTGCCTGACTTTGGGATCCTCCCAGGTTTGTGCAAAGTATTTATTTTGTCACTCTTTTCGGTAATTCAAGCCAGTCTACAAATCAACAAAGGTTCGTGTAAAGAAACTCAGATGTTCCAATTTTACCAGTAACAACCTCCAACAAAATCTGAGAAAAAAACTATCATACTACACCAGGTCTTGTGTCATTTCAGTTAAGCGTCGTTGTTTTCGTAGTCGGCTCGGCATTTGAAGCCAAAACGAATGGTACATTAGCTGCTTTATTTTTCGCTAATCATTCTGTAAAGTTGTAATCGGATAGTGTAATCAAACAGTTGGCTGTAATCAGACAGTTGAAGCAACCAGTCATACTAAGTCCACTCAGCTAAATCCACCAATCACAGAATTGATCACAATGAAAACAGCAACAACCACTTATCGTAAAAAAAATGTGGAATTTTTAAAATTGAGGAATTTTGTTCCATTGTTTCTACGAGAGATACTTGTTCTAAATATATTTGTTGTTTCCAGAAACTGCTACGGTTATGGTTAATTGGTAACAAGACTTTGTGTTGTCCAGTACTGTATGTAATCATACTCGTGACAAATCCCACTCCTGCTTCGTAGTCGTCCGATTTTGCTAATCACTTGTTTAATTACAGATCGAATTGGACTTCACTTCGTCCTATTACCGTTACCATTCAAAACTATAGCACAGCTCTCGAATGAGATGGGTTGACAACAGCCCGACTTGCGCTCTTATAGGAAAATGTAAGCGTCATTTCCGTGTAATCAGACAGAAATATTTGCTGTTTGCTGAGAATGATGAAAATAATTCATGCATCATTTTCAGCGTTGTGGCTGCCGTTGTTGTTGCTATTTTGGCGTCGAAAGCAAGTAATCTTGCACAAGAGGGCCTTGTACTCTCGCCTGAACTGTCTATTCATGATACCATAAATGACTGGGTTGATAGTGCTACTCAGATAGATCAAGAACCCGTTCGTCAGGTAAACCTGTCGTGGTATTGCCAGTTCTCCGCGCACGGCGTCCAAGATATCCATAACGAAGATAGGAAGCCAGCAGCACGCGAAGCCAAACAGAACTACTACTAAAGTTTTCGTTACTTTTGCTTCTTCCACATTCGCGCGGAGTTGACTGGGATTAACGCCTGGACAGAAAACACGATTTAATCTTGAAACTGAGCGGAACACTTTGATATAGCAGACCACTATGATTTTTAAGGGCGCAGCGATGTAAAGACATGCGATTGTAAACGTGTAAGCCATATTTCTTTCAAACGTGTACGAACACATTGCTTTTCCAGGCTGGAATTTAAAGCTATTTTTGCCCTCAAAGGAAAACGGGAGTACAGATCCAGCGAAAGCCAGGCACCACACAATGACAATGTATATCAACGCTCTTTGCTTCTTAAACACAAAGAGATACTTTTCTGGTTTTACAACGCAGAAGAATCGGTTGACGGCAATGACACCCATGGTAACTATGGAGACCATCGCGAGAGTCAGCGCGGCAAAACCTTGAAAGAGACAGTAAGATTTGCCAAATATCCACTGGCCATGGAACAGAGCGACAACTGTAAAAGGCATACAGCAGGTACACATCAGAATATCGCTGATAGCCAGAGCTATTACGAACATGTTGGTAACTGTTCGCAGCCTGTGGTTTCTGTACACGGCGTAAAAAGTGAGAAGATTTCCGAAGACAGCCACAACATTGGTAAAAGCAAACAGAACTGTTTCAGTCCACACTAACACCTCCTCTCTTGTGGCAAGCTCAAGGGAGAGTTTACTTGTCATCACTGCTTTTGGTCAATAAGCTCTAGCTCGGCGAAAAGATTATTAATTCAGTTACACTTCTGCACAGTCTTTGTTGTCGACTTTTTGAAGCAGTGATCGGCGAAACCCGCTGGTGTGCGCGATTACCAACACCGAAAAACAAATGTTATTTTCCATCACATCCTATCTGTAAACACATTGCAATTAATGAATATTAAAAAATATCTGTATGTCATCGTTGTTATCATTCTCATCAAGTTGGAAGTTGTAGGGCCAAATGAAAACTGTTTCTGTTCGGCGAGAGCTCGTGCGGTATGTCGTTGTTGCTGAAAGAGATTTATTATAATTGAACTATGTAATTTAATTCCGGGTAAGTGTTGTTGAATCGCTTTTAATATATCGACATATCTCTTTAGAGTGAAAGAAAAGATGTTGTTTCTATTTCTCCGTATCTTGTCTAAACAATTGCTTCACACAGCAGGTTAATAAACAAACATATAATTACGCCGCTCACGAAAGGGATAAAATGTCTTAAAGAGTTTGAACAACTCTCATTTCTGCAGTAAAAATAGCTGGAAAAAACTAAAACCCTCTCTCAGAAAAAAAAAATTGAAGTCCAGTCTGTTATTAACAATTTTCGGCATCGTATGGGGGAACTAATTTTTTTTGGATGGGCATATAAGATCGCGAAGGTTAAGTGACGGTCAAATTTGAAATTATAATTTAAGCCACTCTAAATTTCTGCTTAAATTAAAAACCTTTGTTCTAAGACCGAGAGGATATTGTAAGAACATCTTGTTATCAAATAACGAAGCGGAAAAGTCAATCTAAGCTCTAAATTAGCCATAAGTTTACAGCCTTCTTACATTTATTCACGTATCTAGAACGAAAGAAGAAGTTAGAAAAATCGTCGGCTTAGAAACTTAGAAACTGTAATATAACAACGTAATAAACAGTAAATTAGTCGTTTACCTAAACTCATGAAATTCAATCGTAATTCTTTGTGGAATGTCTTAAAATGAAAATTGTAAAGCTGCGAGTAAACAGAGATGTTATCTTTTAGACAACACTGACTCATCAAAAAACTGTTCTAGCGGTTCAAGAAGAAAATTAAAGTTTTATTTGAAAAATATCTCCCTGATAAAGGTTTGGAAATCAATTATACGTGTCGGCAAACTCTTCCATATCACTGAAATCGCCTCCTGAAATAAATAATTGACGCCATCTTGACTTTTAGTTTGGACAAAAGAAAAAATTCATAAGTTTTTTTTTCATTAACAACCGCGTGAATACGATGATCAAATGTGAGCCAAATTTCTGGCTTTTCGCTTTTTTTAACGACCAGACATTGTTGAGTCCAGTGCGCAAACCAAAGGGAACTGTATCTAACACAAAATTTAGGAAGACTATGGAAGACTGACCATCTGCATGGATCGCCTTCTGTCATTCTCTAGCATTCAGAGCCACATATTAGGGTGGATGCGACACAGCTATGATATAGTTTTTGCCTGATCTTGGTGGTCTACTGCTGGGACCTCTATACATTGTTGAGCATACTGACTACATTGATGACTCTCACTAAGCGGTTCTTGATGTCCTTGCCTGTTCCTTCATCATGTCTGACTGTATTGCCCAGGTACGTGAATTCCATTTCTAATCAGCTTGGGGGTTTGGGACATTCGGAATCACAAATTCCGTCTTGTTTTGGCTGATCTTCCTGATCTTCTGTCGTACTAATCTTAAACAATTTACAATACTCTAACAGGGTCCTCAAACTTGGCATTCTCTCCCGATATCGATCATTGGTTTGACTAGCTTTTTTACTTTTAAAAGAAAGATGATTGATTTCTTAATGAAATGAGTCCGAATTGGCCAAGCCGCACATCCACATCCACATCTTAATTTCAAACGTAATGACAACCGAGGTGGCCTCCCCTATAAGCTTGGTGGTTTCTTGGAGGTCTCCTCGCCCTACCATACTGTTAAGCCTGTATAAATGTTATATCTGAAGTGACTAATAAAATGATGATGATGATGACAATGATGAAATATTTGCTGCAGGATCCAGTACAAGAGACTATCTCTGAGGATGCTGTCAACTTCCACTCTGTGCGTTACCTGATGATGTTTGAAAAGTAAAGATCTGGTCGGTGCAACCCTTTTCTTTCCTGAACCTTACTTGTTCCTTCACGAACGCTTGGTCCACCGTGTTTTATATCCACTCGATGATGATCTCAGCCAAGATTTTTCTTGGAACTGATAAGAGGGTAATTCTCCGCTAGATGCTGCAACCACTAAAGGTTCCTGACTTTGGAATCCTCAACATCACTTCCAGGTTTGTGTCAAGTATTTATTTTTCTCAATCTTTTCGGTAATTCAAGCCAGTCTACAAGTCAACATGGTTTCGTGTAAAGACACTCAGATGTTCCAATTTTACCAGTAACAACCTCGGACAAAATCTCCATACTACATCAGGTCTTGTACCATTTCAGTTCAGCGTCGTTGTTTTCGTTGTTAGCTCGGCATTTGAAGCCAAAAATCTTCCAGAAAACAACCTAATACTCTCGTCTGAACCTCTTACCTCTGGCACAATACATGAAGGGGTTTATCGTGCTACTCAAATAAACCAAAAAGCCGTATGTTAAGTAAGCTGGTCGTGGTAGCGTGGGCTCTCCATGCGCCATGTCGATATTGTCGACGATGAAAATAGGAAGCCAGCAGTATGCAAAGCCGACTACAACTGCAACCAAACGCTTCGTTACTTTGGCTTTAGCAAATTTTAAAATTTGTCAGGTGCCCGATTAACAAGCCCAACTCCAAGGAATGTAAATATGAGTTGTTTGCACTGAAATCAAATAAAAAGACCCCTTATAATATGTTTGCTATTAAAATAACAGATATTCCTTGCAAAGAAAACAGTTTACTTTGTACGAATTCTTAGTTAAACTGAGCAAAACTTTGGCGTAATTATTTGAACAAGTATCAGTCTATTTAATTAATTATAGGGTTTGACGGGAGTAGGTTACTGTATGTTGAGTGTGTTGAACATTTGAATGACAATTAAGTACGTTTAATTAAGGATATTTCTGAGAAAAAGTTCACTTCCAATTTTACATAGTTCAAAGCAACAATTTCTCACTTACAGTGGATAATAATGATGAAGACGACATCGAAACTCAAACAGTCATGTCCCGGCTGAGTTATGATTGAAGAAATTTACTCAAATTTGCGGACATCTGTTTTAAGATGTTCCTTCCGATTATCTCTAGTTTGGCCCCGAGCTTCAGAGAAGTCATTGGAGGGCACAGGAAATTAACCTCAATAAGAAGAGTGTAAATGAACAGAGAAATGTTTTAAACTGATATCCATATACAAACAAAAATTCACTTTTACATATATAACAGTTTTGCTCGAGAACAAAATTCCTCTTTTAAATTAAAAAGAGACTGTCTCTATGGATGCTGTCAACTGCTTTGTAAAAGTTAATGCACAGCTGTCTTTTCCACTCGTTACCCGATGATATTTTGAAAGAAAAGATCTGTTCGCTACATTCCTTTCCTTCCCTGAACCTTACTTGTTCCTTCCCGAGCTCTTGGTCCACTGTGTTTACATTCACTTGATGATGATCTTAGCCAAGATTTTTATTGGTACTGATAAGAGGGTAATTCCCCGCCAGATGCTGCAATCACTAAGGGTGCCTGTCTTAGGGATCCTCCAAATGACTTCTAGGTTTGTGCAAAGTATTTATTTTGTCACTCTTTTCGGTAACTCAAGCCAGTCTACAAGTCAACGTGGGTTCTTGTGAAGACCTTCAAATGTTTCCAATTTTACCAGTAACAACCTCAGTTAAAATCTCAGAAAAAAAACTACCACTACACCAGGTCTTGAGCCATTTCAGTTAACCGTCGTTGTTTTCGTTGTTGGCTCGGCATTTGAAGCTAAAAATCTTCCAGAAAACAGCCTTATACTCCCGTCTGAACCTCTTATCTGTGGCACAATATATGAAGGGGTTTATGTTGCTACTCAAGTAAAGCAAAAAGCCATATGCTAAGTAAGCTGGTCGTGGTAGCGTGGGCTCTTCATGCGCCATGTCGATATTGTCGGTGATGAAAAAAGTAAGCCAGCAGCATGCAAAGCCGACTACAACTGCAACCAAACGCTTCGTCATTTTGGTTTCCTCCACATTCACATTCCTACCACATTTCTCTGGCTATTTCAGTTAGGCGTTACCGTTCTCGCTGTTGTCTCGGCATTTAAAGGTAAAAATCTTCCTCAAAACAACCTTATACTCTCGTCTGAACCTCTTATCTGTGGCACAATATATGAATGGGTTTATGGTGCTACTCAGGTAAATTAAGAGGCTGTTAGTCAAGTACACTTGTCGTGGTAGCGTGGGTTCTCCACGTGCCATGTCGATGTTATCAACGACAAAAACGGGAAGCCAACAGCATGCAAAGCCGACCACAACTGCTACCAAACGCTTCGTCACTTTGGCTTCTTCCACATTCACCCGAAGAAGTTCCAGGTTATTTTCCAGTGAGAAAACACGATTTGATCTCGACACGGTGCGGAACACTTTGAAATAGGAGATCTTGATGATAATCAAGGGTGTTGTGATAAAACAGCAGTGCATAAAGACAGAGTAAGCAATGTTACTTTCAAATTTGTACAGACACATGGCTTTTCCTGGCTGGAATTCAACGCTGTTATTTTTGAAGACTAATATGGGCACAGATCCAACCAGAGCCAAGCACCAAACAATGAAAATGTACATCACGGATCTTTGCTTCTTAAACAGCGAGGGATACTTTTCCCGATTAACAACACAGAAATATCGGCTGACTGCGATTGCTGCCATAGTTCCAATACTACTCGTCCCAAATGTAAACATATCAAATGCTTGCCAGCGACAGACTGTGTCACCAAAGATCCACCTACCGTGGAGAAGACTTGCAACTGTAAAAGGTGTACAGATAGTAGACATCAGAATATCACTTAGAGCCAGAGCTATCAGGAACATATTGGGAATCGTGCGCAGCCTGTGGTTTCTGTACACAGCATAAAAAGTGAGAAGATTTCCGAGGATGGCCACAACATTGGTGACAGCAAACAAAACTGTTTCAGTACAAACTAACGCCTCCGTCCTCATGGCGAGCTCAAGGGAAAGTGTGTTTCTCCTCATCTCCTTTGGTCGATAAGCTCAGCGAAAAGATAAAAAAAAAACTATACCGTTGCGAAGTCTTCGTTGACGACTTTTTGAATCATTAATCGCTAAAACCTTCGGTGCGCGAGAGATTTTGTCTGCTGGGATGAAAACAGATGTCATTCTCTCATAAATCTTATCTCTATACCCATTGCAGTAAATAAATATTGAGCAATATTTAATATTGAACTATGTAATTATGTCAACGTCGTTTTCATTTACCGTTGGAAGTTGTAAGGCAAAAAAAGATCGATTTTATATTACTTCGGGAACATCCACGTATTTTTTATCGTTGATGTTAAAAGAGGTTTGTTTTAATTGTTCTCACTTGTTTAACTTTTATATAAGTGCTGGTGAGTTGCTTTTAATATTTGGTTTATCCCTTTTGAGTGAAAGAAAAGCTATTCATTCTGTTTAGCCATTTCTTGTTCGTACACATCAGCATTTACAGGTACTTGTTAGTAAACAAACGTTATCCGACGATTTCGTCGTTCACAAAAATGAGAAAATACTTTAGAAAGCTTCAACAATTTTATTTCCTCAAGCAAAATTACTGAAAAAAAGAAGAATTACGGAAATCAAAGGAAACTTTGTGATCCATATTGCAACTTTTGGTAAAAATTTGTTTTTCGGCATTGTAGAGGGGAAGTCTTTTCTTTTGATAAGCATATAAGATCTCGGAAGTAGTGTCAGTAAAATTTGAAGTTGTTTGAACCACCTCACGTTTCTGCTTGAAACATTTGGAACGTTAATTAAAAACCGTGGGGATGTTGTATTGAATATTGAAGCCAAAAAGTCATTTTACGTCCTAAATAAACTTTAAGTTGACATAATTCTTTCTCGTGTTGCTGTGGAAACCAACAAGTTTTAACAGGGTTGGCCGAAGATATAAAAATCGTCGCTTTAGCACATTTCTTAACAGTATTTATATCGTTTGAATTCAACTAAATCAACTCATGTCGCAACAATTTTAAAAAATGCATAAAAAGAAACTGTTTTACCTTGGAGAGGACAGAGATGGTCTCTCGCTGATGATACACTTTAAAAAAAACTGTGGAATACAGCTGTTTTTGTTTAAAGAGCTAATACCAGCTTGCAGTCATAAAGTTCTAGATAAAAGAATTTTTAAGCGTCTTCGTAAAAATCTGCCCTATACCAGCTAAAGCGCTTGAATATTATCAAATAACGGCAAAATTGGACGCGTTTGACATTTCGTCTCTCAATACCAACGCAAAAATTAATTTAATGTGGAAAAAACATGATTTCAAGCTACGTTTGTCGTCACATTTCGTTACCATAGCTACCTACTTGGGTCTTTAATTAACGAAAACACTTCAAAATGCCCTTGAACTCTCTCCTCAGTTGCTCACTCAATGCACTATAAATGAAGAGGGTTGATGGTGCTGCTTCGGTAAGCGAAGAACCCATATGTAAGGGACACTTCTCGCGGCAACGTGAGTTCCACGCGCGAGGCTTCATTCATGTCAATTACATGTGTCGGGGGGAGGGGGGGAAGGAATTGGTTGATGTTTGAGGAGTTATGTAGTTCTCAGGGGAAAGACAGGGGGGATCAGTCGTTGACAACAGAATATAAAGGGTGGAGCCCAAGCCTACAGGAGATTCACCACCATTGACTTTGCAAAATAACTGGCGAAAAAGAACTGGTGACAGCTTCTAAATGAGGTAACAGGAGACTTGTAGTAACTTGAAATAAATCTTAGAGTTCCTGGGCTTTTTATGATAATTTTGTCTCGGGTGTAAATCGTCTTACAAAGATAAGTTCACTCTATTATGTCCTCGTGAAAGCTGATTGTATCGTTCAAAGCAGAACGAAAAGAAAGTTGAACAAGAAAGTAGCATGTGTATGATTCGTTGCATTTACCTGATACAGTTTAAAGCGCCGCTGATAATAGACTTGTGGCGCAGTTCTCCATGCCGTGAGCGTTGCTTTAGCATTACTTGCAGCTTTTTTTTTTGCCGTTTTTGCCGAGTTAGTTTCAGCGAAGGATTTTAGGCTATGTAAGAAGCAGTAGCTTCGAATCGTCGCTGGATGGATCCTTATTGGTCATTCGCTGTGATTATCCTGTACAAGAATACAAGGAATCAGGACACATAGAAGTTTTTGTGTCGCATTTATTTTGCCAAGCGCAGCTGGCCCTTACAGCGTGAAAGAAGAATGAAACAAATGCGGGGGAATTGTAACTAGCAATTGAATCCGGAATGGGGAGTCGAAACTATGAAAGGTGCTCAGAAGAACTTTCCGTATGACGACAACATTGACGGAACATTTCTCAGGTGCCCGATTAACAAACCTTATTCCAGGGAATGTAATCATGAGCTGTGTGCACTGAAATCAAATAAAACTTTATAGTCCACTGTGTTTGATATTCACTTGATGATGATCTCCGCCAAGATTTTTCTTGGAACTGATAAGAGGGTAATTCCCCTCCAGATGCTGCAATCACTAAGAGTGCCTGTCTTTGGGATCCTCCAAATGACTTCCAGGTTCGTGCAAAGTATTTATTTAGTCACTCTTTTCGGTAATTCAAGCCAGTCTACCTTCAAATGTTTCCAATTTTACAAGTGAAAACCTCAGTTAAAGTCTGAGAAAAAAAACTACTACTACACCAGATCTTGCACCATTTCAGTTAGGCGTCGTTGTTTTCGTTGTTAGCTCGGCATTTGAAGCTAAAAATCTTCCAGAAAACAGCCTTATACTCTCGTCTGAACCTCTTATCTGTGGCACAATATATAAAGGGGTTTACGGAGCTACTCAAGTAAAGCAAAAAGCTATATGTTAAGTAAGCTGGTCGTGGTAGTGTGGGCTCTCTGTGCGCCATGTCGATGTTGTCGATGATGAAAATAGGAAGCCAACAGCATGCAAAGCCGACTACAACTGCAACCAAACGCTTCGTCACTTTGGTTTCCTCCACTTTCATCCGAAGGAGTTCTGGATTATTTACTAATGAGAAAACACCAAAAGGGTATTAGTTACTACTTCGAAACGTCTCGGTAGATAAACGCATTTGACGGATGATGAGTGTCAAATAATGTCGTTAGTCCTTTGTTTCTGATTTTACCAGCAACAACCTCGGACAAAATCTCAGAAAAATCCATTTCCTACCACAACTTCTCTGGCTATTTCAGTTAAGCGTTACCGTTCTCGCTGTTGTCTCGGCATTTAAAAGTAAAAATCTTCCTCAAAACAACCTTGTACTCTCGTCTGAACCTCTTATCTGCGGCGCAATATATGAATGGGTTTATGGTGCTACTCAGATAAATTATGAGGCTGTTAGTTAAGTAAACTTGTCGTGGTAGCGTGGGTTCTCCACGTGCCATGTCGATGTTATCAACGACAAAAACAGGAAGCCAACAGCATGCAAAGCCGACCACAACTGCTAGCAAACGCTTCGTCACTTGGGCTTCTTGCACATTCACCCGAAGAAGTTCCGGGTTATTTTCCGATGAGAAAACACGATTTGATCTCGACACGGCGCGGAACACTTTGACATAGCAGATCGTGATGATAATCAAGGGTGTTGTGATAAAACAGCAAAGGATTGAGGCAGAGTAAGCAATGTTACTTTCAAATTTGAACAGACACATTGCTTTCCCAGGGTGGAATTCAATGCTGTCATTGTTGAAGACTAATATGGGCACAGATCCAACCAGAGCTAAACACCAAACGATGAAAATATACATCAAGGCTCTTTGCTTCTTAAACAGCGAGGGATACTTTTCCCGATTAACAACACAGAAATATCGGCTGACTGCAATTGCTGCCATAGTTCCAAGACTACACTTCCCAAACGCAAAGATATCAAATGCTTGAAAGCGGCAGACCGTTTCATGAAAGATCCACCTGCCGTGGAAAAGACTTGCAACTGTTAAAGGCATACATATAGTAGACATCAGAATATCGCTCACAGCCAGTGCTATTACGAATATGTTGGGAATCGTGCGTAGACTGTGGTTATGGTACACGGCGCAAAGAATGAGGAGATTTCCAAGGATGGCCACAACATTGGTAACAACAAACAAAATTGTTTCAGTCCAAGCTAACGCCTCCTCTCTTGTGGTAAGCTCAAGGGAAAGTTTACCTGTCATCACAGCTTTTGGTCAATTAGCTTAGCGAAAAGATAAAAAAAAAAGAACTATACTGTTGTGAAGTCTTCGTTGACACCTTTTTGAATCATAAATCGCTAAAACCTATAAGGTGCGCGAGTGATATTGTCTGCTGGGATGAAAACAGATGCCATTCTCTCATAAATCTTATCTTTATACCAATTGCAATAAATAAATATTGAGCAATATTTAATATTGAACTATGTAATTATGTCAACGTCGTTGTCATTTACCGTGGGAGGTTGTAAGGCAAAAAACGGATCGATTTTATGTTACTGCGAGAACTACCACGTATTGTTTGTCGTTGAAGTTAAAAGAGGTTTGTTTTAATTGTTCTCACTTGTTTAACTTTACATAAGTGCTAGAGAGTCGCTTTTGATGTTTGGTTTATCCTTTCTGAGTGAAAGAAAGGCTGTTCATTCTATTTAGCCATTTCTTGTTTCTAAACATCAGCATTTACCTTAGGTTCCTGGTTAGTAAACAAACGCTATCCGATGATTCCGTCGTCCAAAAAAGTGAGAAATACAATAGAGAGCTTCAACAACTTTCATTTCCTTAAACAAAATTACTGAAAAAAAGAAGACGAATTACGAATATCAAAGGAAACTTTGTAATCCACAATGCAACTTTTGGTTAAAATTCGTTTTTTGGCATAGTAGAGGGGAAGTATTTTCTTTTGACGGGCACACAAGATCGCGGAAGTAGAGTGTCAGTAAAAATTAAAGTTGTAATTAGAACCACCTCACCTTTCTTCTTGAAACATTTAGAAGGTTAATTAAAAACCGTGGGGATGTTGTCTGAACATCTTCTTTCTAAATATTGAAGCCAAAAAGTCATTTTACTTCCTAAATTAAGTTTGACCTTGGCTGATGATTCACATAAAAAAATCTGTGGAATACAGCTGTTTTTGTTTAAAGAGCTAATACCAGCTTGCAGTCATAAAGTTCTGGAAAAAAAAACGTTTAAGCGTCTTCGTAAAAATCTGCCCTATGAACATGAAGGCGCATTTGCAGGAAATAACAGCCTAGATCCTAACTTTAATTTCACTGGTTGGAAATTTCTTCAACATTGATAACTACCTAAAATTTTTGAAAAACGCAACATTCATGAAAATTTTTTCCTTTTCAAAAGACGCTTGAATATTATCAAATACGGCAAAATTGGACGCGTTTGACATTTCGTCTCTCAATATCAACGCAAAAATTGATCTAATGTAAAAAGACATGATTTCAAGCTACGTTCGTCGTCACATTTCGTTACCATAGCTACCTACTTGGGTCTTTAATTAACGAAAACACTTCAAAATGCCCTTGAACTCTCTCCTCAGTTGCTCACTCAATGCACTATAAATGAAGAGGGTTGATGGTGCTGCTTCGGTAAGCGAAGAACCCATATGTAAGGGACACTTCTCGCGGCAACGTGAGTTCCACGCGCGAGGCTTCATTCATGTCAATGACATGTGTCGGGGGGAGGGGGGGAAGGAATTGGTTGATGTTTGGGGAGTTACGTAGTTCTAAGGGGAAAGACAGGGGGATCAGTCGTTGACAACAGAATATAGAGGGTGGAGCCCAAGCCTACAGGAGATTCACCACCATCGACTTTGCAAAATAACTGGCGAAAAAGAACTGGTGACAGCTTCTAAATGAAGTAACAGGAGACTTGTAGTAACTTGAAATAAATCTTAGAGTTCCTGGACTTTTTATGATAATTTTGTCTCGGGTGTAAATCGTCTTACAAAGATAAGTTCACTCTATTATGTCATCGTGAAACCTGATTGTATCGTTCAAAGCAGAACGAAAAGAAAGTTGAACAAGAAAGTAGCATGTGTATGATTCGTTGCATTTACCTGATACAGTTTAAAGCACCGCTGATAATATGCATTACTTGCAGCTTTTTTTTTTTCAGCGAAGGATTTTAGGCTATGTAAGAAGCAGTAGCTTCGAATCGTCGCTGGATGGATCCTTATTGGTCATTCGCTGTGATTATCCTGTACAAGAATACAAGGAATCAGGACACATAGAAGTTTTTGTGTCGCATTTATTTTGCCAAGCGCAGCTGGCCCTTACAGCATGAAAGAAGAATGCAACAAATGCAGAGGAATTGTAACTAGCAATTGAATCCGGAATGGGGAGTCGAAACTATGAAAGGTGCTTAGAAGAACTTTCCATATGACGACAACATTGACGGAACATTTGTCGTGAAGCCTGATTGTATCGTTCAAAGCAGAGCGAAAAGAAAGTTGAATAAGAAAGTAGCATGTGTATGATTAATTGCATTTACATACATTTTATAGCGCCGCTTATAATATACCTAGGGTGCAGTTTCCCATGCCATGTGCGCTGCTTAAGCGTTACTTGCAGGTTTTTGGTTTTTTTTGTTTTTTATCTTTTGTTTTTGCTTTTTTTTTTTGTTTTTTTTGCCGTTTTTGTCGAGTTAGTTTTAGCGAAGGATTCTAGGCTGTGTAAGAAGCAATAACTTCGAATCGTCGCCGGATAGATCCCCATTTGTCATTCGTTGTGA